>NW_026902524.1:0-44258 GCF_030035675.1 Rhineura floridana | reverse complement strand
AACAGGCACTCCTTCTCCAGGAACCCCAAGCAACCCCAACACACTGTAGTCAGTGGTCAGCAGTCAAGGTACAAGATTCAGAGCCAAATTTCCCCTCCTGCAAAGAACACGCATGGGTAAATAAGAAGTAGCTTTATATGAATAAAACAGAAGTGCACAATTAATAGCAGCAAAATAGTTCCTTAAAACCCATACCCAAAACAGGGACTAGGTAAAAAACAGAGTTCAGACACAAAGCAAAATAACAGAACTAACTAACCGATTCTACTTACAGAAGAGGTAGTTGTTGCAAAGTCTCACCTCTCCCTAGAGAGGCATAGTTTGGGTAGTGAAAGGCAGTGGAACCCCACTCAGGTAACCACTCGTCCAGATGGAACCCAGGGGAACAAAGGTTATAGGTTTCACCCCCTATACTTAAGGGAAAGTCCCTAGTAACAGACCATACTAATTTAGCCAATTGGGGCTTTCTTGTGAGGTAATGCTTCTCGAGGCGTCTCCAGTCTTTGCCCCTAACAGGCCAGTTTGACCTTGGCACCAGGCTCTCATCAGATAAACAGGTGACTCTTCACAGGCCTCCTAATTAACTGCAGCTAAGAAACAAAACAAGGATTTTTCCACTCACTCAGAGGCCCATCTCTGCACAAGATGAAATTCCCACAATTTTTTGCATCAGAGCCTTGTTACAAACAACCATTCTGACAAGTTCTTGACAGTTTAATGAATTTTGTCATTTCTGTGAGCAGAAATGATAGATGTAAGAAGAAACATTTCTCAATTACTTAAGAAAGCAATTTGTTACATTCTTGTGCTCGTGTTAAAGAAGAAAACACAAATCAGTGCTTAATTTTTGCATGCCCGCCTTTGCTGATGCTGTAATTGGATGGTTTGAAAATACCCACTTGACTGTTGCTCTCCTTTATTATAATTATTATTGATTGAATGGTCTTCTGATGTGCTAGATGATGTACAAGTTAAAAGCAAAAAAAACCCCCACAAGCTATCCACAGCTGCTTTGTAACACAGTCATTTCTCAACTATTCAAACTTCAGTGATATGTAGACCTTTAAGATGAAATAATTCCAGCAAATCCTCATCTATATAATTAGAAGCTTAATTTCAAATGTCTTTTGGATACTTATGATATTTATATTTTCTTAGCTCAGGTAGGTACACATAGCTGTGCTGCAAACTATGCAGAAATATTTGCTTTAGAACAGTGGTTTTCAGACTTGAAAGAACCCATTCCACAATGATTGATTTGCTACAGAGCTCCTGTGCATGGTTGAATATCATGGGGTATATTCTAGGATGTAACTTTAAAGTTGACAACAAGGACATTGAACTTGTCAAGGATTATCATACCTTGGCACAGTCATTAACCAGTAGTCAAGAAATCAAAAGAAGGCTAGGACTGGGGAGGGCAGCTGTGAGAGAACTAGAAAAGGTCCTCAAATGCAAAGATGTATCACTGAACCCTAAAGTCAGGATCTTTCAGACCATGGTATTCCTGATCTCTATGTATGGATGTGAAAGTTGGACAGTGGAAAAAGCTGATAAGAGAAAAATCAACTCCTTTGAAATGTGGTGTTAGAGGAGAGCTTTGAGGATACCATGGACTGCGAAAAAGATAAATAATTGGGTGTTAGAACAAATTAAACCAGAACTATCACTAGAAGCTAAAATGATGAAGCTGAGGTTATCATACTTTGAACATATAATGAGAAAACATGATTCACTAGAAAAGATAATAATGCTGGGGAAAACAGAAGGGAGTAGAAAAAGAGGAAGGCCAAACAAGAGATGGATTGATTCCATAAAGGAAACCACAGACCTGAACTTACAAGATCTGAACAGGGTGGTTTATAATAGAAGCTATTGGAGATCGCTGATTCATAGGATTGCCATAAGTTGCAATCAACTTGAAGGTATATAACAACAACAAATATTCTAGGATGTAGTCAGTTTATCATGAGCACTGGCCAAGCTCATGATGAACTGACTACATCCTAGAATATATGTTGCCCTGTATTAATGCATTTTAAGTTACGCACAGCATTCCTGCAGTTACAGATTACAAGGGAAGATCAGTAGTGATAGGGAAACTGTATTTCAAAGAAGTTTAACTGCCACCACCTCATTAAGGAACCCCTGATAAGCTTCCAAGGAATTCCAGAGTTCCCCAGAATGCAGTGCTTTAAAACTACTGCTTCAGAACTAGGTCGGAGTGGGACTCAAGCTTTTGTATGTTAGGGAATGGACACTGCAGATCAGCTTCACCTCAACACAACGTACAGTAAGCGTGATTACAGATGATCATTAAGATACCTTGAGTGAGGCAGCCAATTCTTGCATAAAGTTTAGATTGCAGAATGTAAAAAAGGTAGCCATGTACAACTATGTCTCCCCTTCAATCACACGGTGAAATCAGTAGACAGTAGAGCTAGGTCAGGGAGAAGAATGTGCTACTTCAGATAACATGTAATTAACTTACAGAATTCATTGCCACAAGAAGGAGTGATGGCCTCCATCTTGGATAACTTCCCAAAGAACTGGCTTATTAATGGCTATTGGTCATGATAGTTATTCAAAGTATATCTCTGAATATTGGGGATTAATAGTGGGATGGTTGTCACCATCTTGCTGTGCTTGTGAGCTTTCCAGAGTGGCTGGCTGCTGCTAGAAAGAGAACTCTGGACTAAATTAACTCTTGGTCTCATCCAGCAAGGAACTTCTTATGTCAGTGGCATTTGTTTTTGTCACACAACTTTCTTAGAGCATGTTTCCACACGTCACTACATTGCAGCAAGCTGAAATGAAAGACTGAATAGTTTTTTTAAAATCCAGAAAAACTGCATGTTTGATAAACTGTATTTCTATTTTAAGATTGTTGTCATGTGTGTGTGAAACATCCTTGGGAATAATGGCAAATTTGTGTATTTCATGTGAGATCAAGGAAGGTTGGGCTTTGGGAACCAAGCAATACTCCTAAACTTTGGCCTGATTCCCATGTCTGCATGGTGTATTTTGTGTGCTCAGTTGTGTATGTGCTTGGCTTTGTGCATTTAGGCTGTTAGTAACAGGCTGCTGTTGCAGAGGGAGGCGACCCCCTTGGCAGGCCAACCACAGCCCCCACCGCCACCTCCTAAGTGGCCTGGAATGATCTCAAGTGAACAGCTGAGCTTGGAGCTGCACCAGGTGGAGAGGGAAATCGGGAAGAGAACCCGGGAGCTGAGTATGGTGAGTGCTTTGTAGGGTGAGCAGAGGAGACTGAAGAAGTTGCTGTTGCTTGGTGAGTTGCTATGCTTATACATTGTACGAAGGTGTTCTACTGGTTGGCTGCTGCCAGTGTTCCTGTTTCTGAGGCTAAGAACATAGGGACTATCCTGGGAAAACTGGTGGGAAAGTATTGTTAAAGATAAAATAACCAAGCATATAGAAGAACAAGGCTTACTGAAGCAGAACCAACATGACTTCTGCAAGGGTAAGTCCTGTCTCACTAATCTAGTAGGTTCTTTGAGAGTGTCAACAAGCATATAGATAGATCCAGTTGATACAGTATACTTGGACTTTCAAAAAGATTTTAGCAAGATACCTCACAAAAGACTCCTGAGTAAGCTTAACAGTCCTGGAATAAAAGGAGAGGTCCTTGTGACAATCCCACCAGCTGGCTCTACCTGTGATACTCCCACCAGGGCCACCACCTGTCAGGATCTCGGTTTTTATTAGTTCTCTCACACACTCTAGCACAGATCTCACAAGATCCCACTGCTAGGCAGCACCACCAGTCACTCCCTGTAAACAATACTGCTAGAGACTTTGCCTTAGTCTCCCTATGGCTTGTTACTTTGTGTCTGGGTGCCCTTGCTGTCCACAACCCCCTTGTATCTTTGTCTATAAAGCATACAATCCTGGGTTGCTCTGGATACTTGACGATGTTACAATATCTCTCTTCACCGCTGCCACCATTTATTCGATACTGTTTCCCTCCAGCCTTGGTAATTACCCTGCCCTCCCTTCTGGTCTGTGTATCCCCAGCCAAGGATCAGGCTTTTGGTAAACCAATAAAAGTATTTATTTGATAACACCAGGTAATAACAAGATAACTTTAGGAATGTTCAACAAGCGTATGGTTTCATATAGTGTCACTCTTTATGTTTCCAGTCTTATATATTCTGCCTAAATACCAGCCAAATATAATCCAACCCTCCCTCAGAACTCTGCCAACCAACTCATCCAAATAACTCTCCACTCACGACTCTCACAACTCCCCCCCGATTCAATTGTCATCCTCTCATTTATACCTTCAGCCATTCAAACACCCAGCCAATCATCATCCAACATTCTCCAGCATTCTAGTCCATGTACTCCCCCCTCTCATTCAGTCACTTACCGTATATCGCTTAATAAACCCGCACTTACCATATTTACAGATATTAAAATACAGGGACATAACATTTACCCCCCCTTTAAATAAAAGCAAAGTATTACTCCTGTACCCAGGAATAATACGATGCGTTATATACAAGTGTCCGCCACTCAGGGGTAGAGTGTCCTTTTAGTCTCACATCTGGATCACTTGATTGTAGTATCAGCAGTCTGCCTTGAAAGTCCGTCCGCCAGCGCGTTGTCCTTTCCCTTGATGAAAACAAAGTCTACTTGATATTCCTGCAGTGCCCAGGACCACCTTTGCAGCATGGTGTTGCTGTTTTTCATAGTGTCCAGCCACAGCAACGCACGATGATCCGTGATGACCGTGCACTTCCTTCCCCACACGTAGGGACATAGCTTTCCCAGGCCCCACATGACTGCCAAACACTCTTTCTGAACCGATGAGTAGTTCCATTCTCTCGCTGACAGTTTTCGACTCAGATATGCAATGGGATGCTTGATGCCTTCCCTCTCTTGCATCAGCACAACTCCAAGAGCCAAATCCGACGCATCTGTCGCCACGATAAAAGGCTGCTCAAAGTCCAGAGCTATCAATACAGGACTCTGACACAATGCTTGCTTCAGTTGGTCAAAAGCTTTTCGACACCTTTCATCCCATCTCATGCACTCAGCACACTTTTTCTGCGTTAACTCATGCAGTGGGGTTGCTATTTCTCCAAACCCCTTTATAAACTTTCTATAACCAGCCATACCTAGAAATGCTCTCACTTGTTTCTTGTTTATGGGAACAGGCCAAGATTGGATAGCCTCTACTTTATCCCATAAGGGGGTTATCTTTCCACTCCCCACCTTATGCCCTAGGTAATTTACTTCGTGTAACCCAAACTGGCGTTTTTTTACTTTGATGGTTAAACCAGCCTTTTTAAGTGTGTCCAACACTGCTGTTAAATGTTGAACATGTTCAGGCACTGACTTGCTGAATATAGCTATGTATGCCACAGCAAAATCTGACATGCCTCTTAGAATAGTGTTAATTAATCTTTGAAAGGAACTTGGTGAGTTCCTAAGCCCCATAGGTAGTGTTGTAAATTCATACAGCCCATCAGGTGTGTTAAAAGCAGTTTTAGCCCTGGATTGCTCTTCCAACTCCATCTGCCAAAACCCTTTGCATAGATCTATTGTGGAGATGATTGTTGCTGCCCCCAAAAGTTCTAACATGGTGTCTACCCTAGGCATGGGGTATGCATCCAGAACTGTGATTTTATTTTAGCTCTATAATCAATACAAAATCTGATTGTCCCATCTTTCTTTGGTACCAGCGCTATACTAGAGGACCAGGAACTAATTGATTTTCAAATCACACCCAACTCCAGCATATCTCTCACTTGCTTTCTGATTTCGTCCAACACTCTTCCATTCACTCTATAAGGGGTAGATCTAATTGGGGAATGATTTCCAGTGTCAATAATATGTTTTGCTACACTGGTTCTACCAGGTCTATTGCTGAAAAGTTCCTTATATTTGTACAAAACACTCATAATTTCTTCCTGGACTTTTCCATCTACCTCCTCCGATCATTCCAACTGATCTAACCCACCTTCTGCCTTGCTTTCCTGTACTAAGTCTGGTAAATCAGGACCACTTCCTTCAGGGAACAAGGTAACTTGCAAAACCTTTGCATCCCTGGTGTGATAAGGTTTTAACATATTCACATGTACTACCTTATTTTTTTTAATTTGTCTGCTGTTATTACATATGTCCATGTGTCAAGTTTTTCTCTAATAATGTATGGTCCCCTGCTGGCTTGTAGTTTATTGTATTTTCTGGGGATGAATGCCATGACCTTATCTCCCACTTTTTGGCATATAACAATAGTACTGTTTGACATCCTTGGAAATATTTGGCCAATAATAATGAGCAGTCAGCCTTTTCTTTGTCTCTTTTATTCCAAGATGTCCTGAACAAGGAATATCATGTGCCATGTCTAGCAATCTGGGTCTGAATTTGCTAGGCACAATCAATTGTTTAACTGGTTCACAGCAGTTCTCTCTCTCTTTAGGTAACCACAGTCTATACAGTACACCATTCTCCCACACAGTTTGATCTCTCAGGGTCTCTGTAAATGGGATTCTTTGTGTAAGGGCTTGTTCCTTTATTGGATTCAAACTGCTATCCTTCTCCAACTCATCCCTGAACTGTTGTGTTTCTGCAGTAGAAAACATTGGTAACAAAGTTTCATTCACTCCAACACACTAGGAATGGCGACCTCAGGCTCGGTTACAGGTTCCACCCTGTTCTGTTCAGCGTCAGATAAAATGGCTTCTGCTGCTTTACCAAGTTGTTGTCTGGTCACCACATAGATTTTTCCTTGGGATCCCATAACATCTCTGCCAAAATTACAGGTTCATGTTGCTGGGCATTTATACCCACTTTATACATCTCCTCCTTTCCTCTCCAGTTCAATTTCACTAGGGCCATGGGAATGCTTTCTGGCTCACCTCTCACGCCTTGGATTACCAACTTTTCCTGAGGTAAAATTTCTTCAGATCGTATCAAATCTGGCCTCAGTAAGGTCTGAGCAGCACCAGTGTCTAGCAAAGCCCAATATTTTGCCCCTTGCACACATACTTCTCTCAAGCTTGAGTCAAAATCTTTAACATTTGATCAGCTTATTTGACAGAATTGTATTTTCTTTGTTTCCCCCTCTCTGTTTGCTTTTCACTGCTCTTCCTTGAACAGGATTACTGATAGGGTTTGTAGCTTCACATTGGAAACGGAGATGTCCTGGCCTACCACATTTGTAGCAGAGTTTCTCCTCCCTTTTAGGATACACAGACCCAAACTGAGGTGTCATGTGCCCTTCTGATTTTATTTGAGGGTTTACTCTCTGTGGTACCACATCTCTTCTGCCATTATTATTTGGTTTTGATTTAAATTCTCTTGGTGTTTTCCCCATCCAACCAGATTGGTTTGAGGTAAACGATCTTTGACCAGCAATCTAATTTCTGATGGCAATTGATGATATAATTCGTCTAATATCATGAGGCTTTTCACCTCTTCCTTTAGCACTTGTCAGCCATTTTTCAAATATGTCCATCTGTTTTGCTCCCAACTCCATGAAAGACCTCCCTGTCTGTATCTGGCAGTTTCTGAAAAGTTTTCTAAAATAATCAGGCCCCAGTCTAAATCTTTTGTACACTGCTTCTTTAAATTCAGCATATGTCACTGGCCTGTCTGAGGGGAAATACTGATACACTTCAGCCAAATCCCCTTTAATTAAATTTGAGAAATACTGCATGTATTTATCTTCAGGTAGCCCCCACATCTGAGCTGCCTTTTCAAATGTTGTGAGGTAAAATTGTGGATCTTGACCAGGCTCATACACAGCAAAGTCTTTAGGGGTAACTTTTATTTTTGCTTCATGTCTCTCTTTTCTTGTCTCCTCATAATGAAACTTCTCCCTTTCTAATTCTAACCTTTCAGCGTCCATTCTCAAACTTTCAGTCTCCAACATTCACTGCTTTTCTCCTTAGCCTCCATTCTCAATCTCTCAGTTTCCAACACACGTTGCTTTTCCTTCTCCTCAGCCTCCATCACACGTTGCTTTTCCTTTTCTCCAATCTCCATCCTCAGTTTCACCATCTCAATCTCTCTATCCTTATCTTTTTCCTCACGTTCCCATCTTAACTTCTCTCTTAAATACTCTATATAGCCAGGATTACTTGAGCACCCTTCTGGGGTCTCTTCTCTTACAGGTTCTTTGGTTTGGATTGACGTATATGTTATTAATGCCACCCTCAATTCATCCACTCCTTTACCCTCATGAGATAAATTAACAGCTATACATTTTTCCACCAGCTCCTCTCTTTTCATTTTCATGAACTCAACCATGTTTCTTAGAGCTCAGACACTTTTACCACACACTCACAAGTAATCTTTATTTGTTATTCCTTTCACAGTCACACCACTTTTTAGGGACTCTCTTTTGTTCGTATCCCACCACTACAGCCACTACATGTGACAATCCCACCAGCTGGCTCTACCTGTGATACTCCCACCAGGGCCACCACCTGTCAAGATCTTGGTTTTTATTACTTCTCTCACATGCTCTAGCACAGATCTCACAAGATCCCACTGCTAGGCAGCACCACCAGTCACTCCCTGTAAACAATACTGCTAGAGACTTTGCCTTAGTCTCCCTATGGCTTGTTACTTTGTGTCTGGGTGCCCTTGCTGTCCACAACCCCCTTGTATCTTTGTCTATAAAGCATACAATCCTGGGTTGCTCTGGATACTTGACGATGTTACAATATCTCTCTTCACCGCTGCCACCATTTATTCGATACTGTTTCCCTCCAGCCTTGGTAATTACCCTGCCCTCCCTTCTGGTCTGTGTATCCCCAGCCAAGGATCAGGCTTTTGGTAAACCAATAAAAGTATTTATTTGATAACACCAGGTAATAACAAGATAACTTTAGGAATGTTCAAGCAGCATATGGTTTCATATAGTGTCACTCTTTATGTTTCCAGTCTTATATATTCTGCCTAAATACCAGCCAAATATAATCCAACCCTCCCTCAGAACTCTGCCAACCAACTCATCCAAATAACTCTCCACTCACGACTCTCACAACTCCCCCCGACTCAATTGTCATCCTCTCATTTATACCTTCAGCCATTCAAACACTCAGCCAATCATCATCCAACATTCTCCAGCATTCTAGTCCATGTACTCCCCCCTCTCATTCAGTCACTTACCGTATCGCTTAATAAACCTGCACTTACCATATTTACAGATATTAAAATACAGGGACATCACAGTCCTCTTGTGGATCAGGAATTGGCTAGGAAACAGAAAGCAGAGAGTAGGGATGAATGAACAGTTCTCCCAGTAGAGGGATATAGAACGTGGAGTCCTCCAAGGATCAGTATTGGGACCTGTGCTTTTTAACTTGTTCATAAATGATCTTGAGTTAGGGGTGAACAGCAAGGTAGCCACATTTGTTGATGAAACTAAATTGTTCAGGGTTGTTAAAGCAAAAAGGGATTGTGAAGAGCTCCAAAAGGACCTCTCCAAACTAAGTGAATGGGCGTTAAAATGGTAAATGCAATTCAGTGTAAACAAGTGTAAAGTTAAACATACTGGAGTAAAATATCTTAATTTCATGTACATGCTCATAAGGTCTGAACTGGTGGTGACTGACCAGGAACGCGACCTTGGGGTCATCATGGATAGCTTGACGAAGATGTCGACCCAGTGTGCAGCACCTGTGAAAAAGACAAATTCCATGCTAGGGATCATAGGAAAGGAATTGAAAATAAAACTGCCGATACCACAATGCCGTTTTACATACCTATGGTGCAACCACATTTGAAAATATTGTGAATAGTTCTGGTCTCCTCACCTCAAGAAGAATACTGTAGAAATAGAAAAAGTTTGTAAAAGGGCAACCAGAATCATCAAGGGGGTGAAATGACTCCTGTGTTAAGAAAGGCTGCAGTTTAGAGAAAAGGCGAGTAAGACATGACATGAAAGAAGTGAAATTATGCATGGCATGGAGACAGCAGATAGAGAAAAGTTTTTCTCCTTTTATCGTAACACTAGAACTCGTGGACATCCAGTGAAGCTGAATGTTGGAAGATTCAAGACAGACAAAACAAAATACTTTTTCACACAGTGCGTAGTTAATCTGTGGAATTCACTCACACAAGAGGCAGTAATGGCCACTAACTTGGATTAGCTTTGATTAGAGAAATTCATGGAGGATAAAGCTGTCAGTGGCTGCTAGCCATTATGGCTATGATTGCGTCCACTATCGGAGACAGTCTGCTTTCATATACCAGTTGCTGGAACCCCAGCAGGGGAGAGTGCTCTTGTGTTTAGATCCTACTTGTGGGCTTCCCATAGGCATCTGGTTGGCCACTGTGAGAACAGGATGCTGGACTAGATGTGCTGTTGGCCTGATTTCAAATTGCACTAGTGTTTGTGACAGATCAGCATAGAATAAACTGCAGAATGTGAAAAATAAGCAGACGCCAGATACTCTTTCCTTTTGGGAAGGGATATCCTACTTCATGTTAGCAGTTTAAATAGTAATACTTCTTTGCACGATTGTACATATTTCTAATTAAAAGCTAAAAGATGCATTTCAGCTGGCTGAAGATCTTTTGTTAATTCTCAGTGTGTGTTACAGATTGAGCCTATGCAGTCAAAAGTATGCACCAATGCATAGGATTGCAGTTGTGTCACATAGCTGATCATATGAACCCAGGTCTCCCCCCACCAAATTCCAAAAGCTAACCACATACCACCCTTTGCCAGCTCACCTAAAAATTGGGTATTATAATATAAAATGGATTAGCACAGCTGCCTACAGATTTAGACTTTCCTTGGGAGGATGTCCTGGGAGCTCTCATGATGAGCTCCTGCACTTCAAAATTTTACCACTACACTACACACACTGTGTTTCAGCCTGCACAGAACACCTATTGAATGGCATTTGGAAGTGGGGCAGTTGTTTTCCAGCCTGTGGTGATAAACTTCCTCAGACCTTGCTGCTTGGTATATGTCCTTTTGGGAAGCTGTGTATCCTGTACAGATAGACAGAACCCAGATGTCTAATATCATGTTTCCTTGCCCTATGGATTTTGTGTCAGTTTGTCTACACAATATGTTTACATTTACCTTTTTCTTCATCTGTGGAACAGGCATGGAGAATCTCTTTTTACATAGTGAACTGTAGGCTTTCCTATCATTTCCCCAGGAGAGCCAATCTTCATTGGAAGTGAAAAGCAAAGTGAGTGCCAGTAAGCAGACTGAAAATGGACAGCAAAGCAAGGTACCATCTGAGGATCTTGCACTGACATTCAGGTAATAGAACAACTTTTGCTCATAAATTTGTATCTGATTGATGCTGATGCTGATGCATTGCCTTCAAGTCAATCCCGACTTACGGTGACCCTATGAATAGGGTTTTCATGGTAAGCGGTATCTAGAAGGGATTTACCATTGCCTTCCTCAGAGGCTGAGAGGCAGTGACTGGCCCAAGGTCACCCAGTGATCTTCATGGCTGTGTGGGGATTCAAACCCTGGTCTCCCAGGTCGCAGTCCAACACCTTAACCGTTACACCACACTGGGTCTGATCTGATTAAGGTATTCAATATTAGGCACAATTATTTTCATTTTGTAGCTGTGGTTCAAAGCAATCAAAGCTGGGGGGAGGGACAGTCATGGGAAATGGTACTTCTCTGATATCAGCATACTTTTTTCAGTGGTAGTTGTTTCTCCCAAACACATGAAATCATTCTACATACATTAAGAATAAGAGCATTGTTGTTTTCAGTACTGTCCAGCCACCTTAGCAGAATGATTTTGGTTTCAGCACCTTGGAAATATAGACATCAGCTGGCTTAAATCTGATCAGGATTCTAGATCAAGCTAACCAGATTAGGCCACACATCAAGTCAAATTCAGTCTAGCTACCATATATTGTGCCAGATGCATGACAAATCTTCCTCTTAGTGCATTTGTAGAGACTCAACAAAAAGATTTTATTGAGCCCCTAGACCTAGAGGGCCATAGTACATGGCTTGATGGGCTGCCCTTAGCTTGGTGGGTCACAAATTGTGCAGATCTGTTCTAGATACTTAATAGGTACAATTGTATTTCAAAATTACATACTGTGAAATACAGTTTATCTACTTATGATGGCTAAATTAAATAGGTTGGACAAAAAAACAGAAATCTAACCTCATAGGTCATAGGTTGGTTGAACTGTGTTTTCTATACTCTTTAATTGAAGATTTGCACTGACCACTAGATAACTGTAGAGTTAACAATAATGTAAGCAGTGTTATTGCTTGTATTTATATGGTTATGACTTTGAAAGTACTGCAAATAAATCTACTTTTTAGTTGGGCAAATACGGTCTTTATCAGTGCATTTAGTAGGAGTATTATATATTGCCAGACTCCATTGAAGATGCTCCTTAAGGAGGCTAAATGTGGATTTTTTTCTATGCAGTAATTCTAATTTTCAAATCTGACTTGGAAAGCAGCATCAGCAAGATAAACAAAAAGTGGTGTATCTTACAGTTAGTCAAAGTAAAAATACAGATTAAGGTAAAGCGTGTTGCTTCTTCATGTAAATGGAGTGGATTACATGCTATTGTTTAGTAATCATTTTCAAGATTTCAATGAGAAAGATAGGAGGGGTTCATTTGACTCTACCACTAAAATGAATGATACTTAAACTGCTCAACTTTGGCAGGATTGTGTCCATTTGTGTTTCCTTTTGGTTCCACCAGATTTCCAATGTAGCAACTTCATTTTCCTATAGGAACCTCAAAGATACTTGCAAAATTGGTGTCTAACATTGCAGTCCTATTGTTTTTTTCTTACAGCATAGTTCTCAAGACTTACCTAGTTCAGAGGGATATTTTTGGTTCACCTACTAGTCATTTTTATTCCACACCTCCCCAGAAGAATTACTCCTGAACTGACACCTTTTGGAGAGTGATTGGTAAAAGCTGGTGACAGACACATGTCTCTAGCATTTTTTCTTCCCTCCCCAGTGTGATCACCAGCATAGAGTAGCTCCTCTGCCTGGTGTGCAGCCCTCACTAACCCCCTAAGCAAGCTGATTTCTTTTCATCTGATGTCTAAAAAAAGTGATTAATTATGCTACCTTGAAAACTAAGCATTATATAATCCAATGTTGTTTTAATAACTGTCAAATATTTATTAAATTACCTTTGCCCAATTACCATCTCTCTCTATGCTGTGCTTGGAGAAAAAAGCATCTAACATCTAATCCTAGTTACACTACTGGGTTACTGCTCCCTAAATGAGGATGAGAAAGTTCAAACAGATGCAACTTAACAAGACAAATGAAATAAGTTAAAGTAAATATGGACACACTCTCAAAATACATCCAAGACAGTTGGAAAATAAATTGTCGTCTTATATATTCTGTTTTGGTGATTTATGACTATACTATGGCTGAACACAAAAATGCATTCTAAAGTATGAAGAATTTGCCTCAACACATATTCCTTGCCTGGAAAATCTGTATCTCAGAATAAAGAAATGTAAATTGAAACCAGTCCCACTACACTTCAGAATGCATATCTGTCTTCACCAAGTATGTAATTAGAGCATTCAGTATTGGATTGTCATTGGCAGGGGCCATCTGGGACACCATGCCCACCCATATTCAGGGTGTCTTCTCATTCTTCTTCCTTTATTCAGTTTCTCTCTCTCTTCTTCCCTCACCGCACTGCCTTCACTGTTCTTTTTCCTTTTTGACATACATTCCTCAGCAGTGATGTTCCAAATGGATCAGCTCCAACCCAAGAAACCATTGGCCTCCTCTCGAAAAAAACTGCAGCTCTGAGCTTGTCAGAGGATACTGAAGGGGGAGGAAGTGACCAGGATGCCCAGAGGACAGGAGCAACGCCCTCTTCTGCTCCCTGAAGGAACAAGAGCCTCTCTCCACTTCTGTCAGGGGGTCACCTTTCCCCTCATTGAGATAATGGGAGACACTGAGCAAGAACTGCAACAATGGCAGGTCCTGAGACAATGTGCACAACACCACTACTAGAACAAACCCTGCACATAGTTCACATTAACACATTTTTTAATTAAAAAAATGAAAATTAGCAGTATCTGCAAGCAACTCAGATTAAATTTGTTTTTGTTCTGTGAATGAACTTTATTTTAATAACTTTGGATGCCTTGAATGCCAGGGCTTTAAAAGAAACATATTATATATATAAATATATATACACACACTCTGTTTGATTAATTGTATGACCTTAATGAGGTAGGTTTTCTCTTTTATTTTGGTATTATTACATACCCAGTGTATAATTCCTCTTTCCTCCTCCCTTCAGAATAAGCTCACCACTGTTTTGTGTGAGTGAAAAAAAAAACAGGGAATGAGACAGAGGAGGAAGCTCTAAATTGCCTTGTCAGAAAATGTGTAACAGAGTTTCTGAAAGTAATTCTCTGTAACAGTGCTAGTTCCTTGCAATTTACCATCATATTTTTTCTAAATGTGATAACTTTTTAACTTTGATTTGTGAAGCATTTATCATCACCTCAGCAATAACAAAACTATCGTACAAAGAAAACCTCAGAGTGAAAATGATTTTTCCATTTCTGAAGAGGCTAGAGGTATCTGATTCTTCATTCAGTATAAATTGGCTAATATTTCATTTATCTTGGCACTCTCTAGAGGCAGCCAGTCTTCTCAAGTGTAGAGTAGCTTCAGATGTGCTAGAGATGGGTGTTAAAGATGAGAAATGCCGGCCTCTCTGCTTCTTTGTCAGGTCCAAAGCAGAACTTCTGTTATTTTTTTGTATTCTGAGGGACTGCATAGTATCCTAATGCATCTTCTGCATCTGCCAAAGGTGAGAACTGCTAAAGCTCTACTATGGGTGTAACGGAGAAGCATGAAGACAGAAAATGCAGGCACTTTTACTTCCTGTTCCCTCTGCCTCTTTCTTGCATCCAAAGCTGCTCTTAGTTGTCACACACCTGCATTGGAGAGGCATGTTGACTCTCCTTGCCATCTTCAGTCTCTGAAAGTCAGGGGTTTCTCTGAGACTCGCTTACAAGATAATAAAACTCCTCAGTTTTGCTTTCAGCAACTCTGTCTCAACAGCAACACCCTTCAGGATATACATGGGATAGAAACACTTGTTTCTGCAGATGCCATTACATTTAAGACTGTCCTTAAAATGCCACTATGCAGACGGTAGTCCTACTCATGCTGTGCATATTTTGACTTCCTCCTCTTTCCCTCCGACGTATATGTGGGTAGACAAGCCTGCTTCTCCCATATGGATTAGACTACTATAAATCACAGAAAGCACTGGTTATGTAATAAGCTGAAGCATTGCTTTGGTTGGGTAAAAGCAGAAGTTTATAAATCTTGTTTTAAGTTGTTTTTCTTCCCTTACCCTTTTGAGGTCATAGCAAACTTCAGTTATTTTGCATCTGTCTTACTGTTATATAAAACATAATGGTGGGGATACAGGCCCCCTGTTGCCTACCAGTAGGAGAGTCTAAGCAGAAGACTCTGTTGAGTAGTGATTATTTAATTTGCCCAGTCAAGGCACCGCATTTATATACTATTTCACATTGAATTTGATTATGCCCTACAGACCTGGCTGGCCAAAAAAATTGATAAATGTATTGGCTTGGGATTCGAGCATTCATTTTTTTATTTAAATAAATATATATATATATATATGTATGTATGTATCTATATATACACACATATATGTAATTATATCTGTATATATATTGGGTATGTTTTAAGAATTTTTTCACATGAGCGCAGCTGTTATAAAACATCTGGGAGGTAGAGGCACTGAAAAAATAAAGGGCATTTTAACTTTCATCTTCCCTTTCTCATAAATTCACATACCACTCTAACCCAAGAAATGTTTCTTGTTCTTTCACACCACCTTTCTCTCCCCATCCCCACCCAACCTCCCCACTTTCCATTGAAGTCTGGATAGAAATAGTTCTTAAGAGAATTGCTTACTTGAGAGAGCCCTTCACACCTTTACAATTTTCCTGATGAGGGAAACCGAGAGAGGAATGAAATAAGTAAGCACTAAACTACCTTTGCTTGTAAAGACAATTATTATTATCATTTCTCATGACACAGGAACTCTTTTCAGCTAACCGGGTCCATTATTCCTAATCTAAAGGGCCTAGCCCAGAATACAGCTGTCTCATTTTTGTTTACAAGAAAAAAAAGTTTAGTCAACCTGGGACATATATTATGCAGCTCTCTCTTACAAAGATCTTCCCCTCCAATAAGAGTCTAGTTTGGAGAAAGAAAAAATTGCTTTCTGTTAGGTGTACCAAGGAGCTTAATTTCCTGTACAAGAAGTTTTCTGACTGCATTTCATTGTGCATACAGTGAGTATATGTAAAAGGCAGGGTGGAGAACCTTTAGCCCATGAACTAATCTTGGCTTGCTAGAGGTTCCAGTTTGGTCTGTAAGGCCATATTTCATAAACCACCCCCGTCTAGCCATCAGGTGACTTCATCTGATGGTCAGGGGGATTCAATCCCTTCAGAAAGCAGGATTGAAACCCCCACCCATGAGCTGATGGGCAGGTAGTTCAATCCTACTAAGTTCAAGTGCATAAGAGAGTACCCCACAAGGAACTCTTATCACTCACCTGAAGCCTGCAGAAAGTAAGACTGAACTCCCTGTGCATCAGCTGATGAGCGGGATCACCCATCTGCCAATTACCTGGTATCATCCTTATGTCAGACTACCCACCTGTCAAAGTTGGCCCATGGGGTGAGGTGGGGGACATAAAGATCTAGCCCACCAGGCCAAAAAGGTTCCCCACCCGATACAGGGGAGTGGGATCATGGTGGCAAGCCCAGCCACCTTACATTCACTAGTCTGTCTAAACTGTTCCTCTGCATGTACAAACTATGTGCCTAGATTTTTATGCATGCTTAGGGACATTGCAAAAAGTAGTTTGTACATGTGCCTAATCTGTTTGCCATGTGTGCCATGGGCAGAAAAACAGAAAATGTCATTGCTGATCCTGTTTGAAAAGTTTCTGCTATAAAGGTACATGCTCTCAATGTGAGCTTACAAGGCAGTCCTCTTAATATTTGTCTCACCACCACCTGGAGCTGCACTTTGTGCAGTGTCCTGTCTAGGTTATTGTCCTGTTTGCACAAGGAAATCGTTTTGTTTAATCTCCTCAAACCACATTGATCTTGGCTTAGTTTCCTATTTCCCTCATTTTTGTGTGTGAAATTTAATCAACAAATGTGAACACATAAGGAATTAGGAAAAGGCTCTGAGTTTTTCAGTGACTGTTTGGTGAAATGTACTGAATAGAAGAATCTGTAGTTCAGGAGTGGGAAACCTTTGGCACTCCAAATGTTCCTGGACTCTAGATCTAGCAATCGGGGTCAGGGATTATGGGAGTTGCAATACTGCAACATCTGGAGGGCCAAAGGTTCCTAACATCTGTTGTAGTTGATCTACTTTGGCCTTTTATAATCTAATTTTCCTGGGGTCCTTATACTGGGAACTTTTAATGCCATGTAAGGTAAAGGGCTGGGTGGGGGCAATCCTTCTCTAGCAAGGAGATTGAGTAATTATTGAAACCTGAGAAATAGCAGCTGTATGATAATTCCAGTGGCTCTCAAAAAAGCCCTTTTCAGAATCTTGAGTTACAAGTACATAAACTTGGAGAGAAAAGTCCGCTGGCATTCCCCTTGCATCAATTTTTTCTTGCATATAGTTTCTATCAGGTTTCTTAGAAATATCACAACACAGTGGGCTTTTGAAACCATCCAATGGGATCCAGAATCTGCTAGCTTTGACACCAGCTTCCAGATCCTGTACCTTTGTACTCAAGATGCCTCATTACAGTTAGGAAACAGGAAAACAGTCATATACATAGATACACATACATCACCATCATAGATGAACCATACAGGAGCATCCTTCATATATGCTGTGCTTGAGTGTCTGACATATTTTTCTCTGATATGTTTAGCATAAAATTTTCATAGCTGTGATTAGTGAACTCTTCCGTAGATTACCACTTTCTTTTCACTAAGTGATAATGGATTCTAATTTTTATTTTTTATTTAATCTCCTGTTCCCTTTAGTCCTTGTTAGAGCATTATAGTCATTTGTTGCCCTTTATACTTTGGTGGTATGACATCAGATAGTCGGCTTAGTAATGTGTACTCACTGAAACACTCCTTGATAAATAGAACAAAATTCAATCCTATGGAAGATTTATGAAGGATTTACAGGTAATACTTTTAAAAGTTTAACTGAGGATCAGAATAATATTAAAGAAACTCATTCAGTGTATGAACAAATGTAATTCTTATTGCCCTAGAATAATTTAAGTACGTTCTTACTCTTTCAGGTTAACTTTTTGCAGTATCCATTCTAATTTAGCTATTCTGGCTCCTTCTGCTTCTTGTTTTTTCATTTCCCTCCATCACCCTCCCTGATCATGCACCAATTGAAAGCTTGCTGCCTCAAAACAGAGCATTCAGATGAATTCGCTTAGCCAATAACTTCTGTGAAGTTGCCTTTTCTAATGGTGTTATTACTCAGTGATGCACAAATGTGGTATTGTCCCTACTGGTAGGCAAATGAGGGGGGTCTGTATAAATGTGGGAAATACCCCCCTCTTTTTTGTTCAAGGAGAGCCAAAGACTTGTGCTTTACTCTTGATTTGGAGGGGGGGCGCGTTATTTTATTCATTTTACTGGGTTAGCCAGTTTGGATTTAACATTGTTTTATGTTTTCAGCTCTTAACACTGGTAAACATATGTAAACGCTCATGACTGTTGAGCCTTACAAAAATACATTCAGTGATGGTGAATTATTAGCACATTTCAGAAGTGGTATGTTTAAGCCTCATTAAATTTGCAGCCATTTATAGCTCCCCTTTTCTATTTTTTTAAATGCTTGAACAATCTCCCATCATGGTTCAATTTGCAATTTGCAAAAAAAGGCTTATTAAAAAGCTATTGTTTACTGTCATTGTTCCTGCTTCAAGTTTTCTATTGAACGCTAGTAAAAGTAAATATAAGGAAGCTTGAAGAATTTGAATGGAAGTAGCACCAGATGTAATGAAAAGCAGAAGTAAATGCATGGAGACACACTGCTCATGCTGTTTGTGCAGGTAGATCTGTGGTACTTGGCTACAGAAAGTATATTGCATTCTGTCCTGGAAATATGACACATTACATCCTTTTTCTGCATATCCAAACTATATAGAACCCTCTCTCATTAGTCAAAGATTAATACATGAATTCATAAAGGCAATAATATATAACCAAAAATCACTTGGTTTCATATTTCCACTAAAGCAGGCATTGGCTTCTTTAAAGTAAACAGCCCCAAGGAGGTTACTCTTCAGTTGTTTTCCCTAATTTCATCAATACGTTCATAGTGTAAATTACATGATGGTCTACAAGTTTGTAAATCTTTCTCTCTATGGAAGGAAACTTTTTTCCAGAGCTAGGTTTGCCAGGCTGTACTCTTGAAATCCTACCTGTTTCTTTAAAAGATCTGGAAGGAGCAGAAGAAAATATACCACAAACACATTTCCCATCCTTATTCCATCATCCACTCTCACACCCTATTTGTTACAATCAGGACTCCAGTTTTATCTTATACTACATGGAGGTAGATGGTAGACAAGTATACCAGTGGGAGAACTGGATGGAAAGCCTGCAAATTGCATTCTCTCCCCTTGCCTCAAAATATTTAAAGGGGCAGACAGAACTTCCCAATTGGAGTCTGACAACCCTAGATATTTACTTCGTCCAGTCTGTGTTGTCAAAGTCAACAGTTTACATTATTAGTATGAATGAGAATTTTAAAAGAAAGCTTCAGTGGTATTGGTTGATTAAAGTCAATATTTGACTTTATATTCTAAATCAAGCCCCCATAGTGGCCTGCTCCAGAAAGAATATGACAATGGCCTCATTAAGACATAGTGCTAAAACATGTTTTTAGCATTACAACAAGCCTGTGTTAGTCTTTGCATGCTCCTTGGAACAGCTGCAAGGAGGGGTTCAGAATATTTTGTTTGTTTTAGATTAACTACAGCTTGCCATGTGGTCTGTACCAGGAGAAAATGCTCAACTTCTTTTTTTAGACAAGCCAGCTTCAAACCATAGATTAACTACATTTTTTTTTTGCTTGGGCAATATGGTAAACTCTGGCTAATCTAAACTGGAAACAGAAGCTTTCAAGCTCCTTCTGGCAACCACTTTGGAGGAGGGGATGAGTGCACAAGTCCAAGGTTCATAGAAGCTCATTCTTGTAATTCTAAGCATCATGTCCAAATATAGTGAACCAGTTCACACATCGCATTAAATCATTGTGTAAAACAAATTATGGTTTCATGTGAATAGTGAGTATGCTGGTGCATGCTGCTCCAAAGCTCTGTCACCAAACTGCAGATGAAACAAGCCAAAATCTGGCTTGTCATGTTGCCTGAACCAGGGCTTGTGTTTTTTCCCCTCCAAACAAACCATGAGTGGTGACCAACATTTGTTCTTGGCTTGCTGCTCGTACTGTGTTCAGAGAAAACAAACTTCAAGCTTGGGTTTTAGACAACATGACAAGCCAGTAGAAACATTTGAGGAGTATGCTGCTCATTCACATGAAACCATAGCCAGCTTTATACTATTATTTAATAGTATAAAATTAAGCCAATTAAATGTTGGTACAGAATTCCCCATTTCCACTTCTTTACTCCCCCTCAATATGGCACATACCACAAAGGACGATTTTACAGTTCACAGTGTTCACTCTCTCTCTCTCTCTCTCTCTCTCTCTCACACACACACACACACACACACACACACTCACACACTGATTGATTAAACTATAAATTGCATGAGATTAAATATGTCCCTGCTTCACCAAATGGTTTCTGATGTAACTGCTCTTTACAGAACATGAATAGAGACTAACTATATCTTTTGTAGGGTGCAGAATGCCATTTTCCCCCCAGAAAGGGAATCCACAAAGCACTACAAAAATACTTCTTCAACTTCACCATCTCCCTGGTGCGTGAGTTGATCACAGGTTGTTTGTAATTTGCTTCTATTGACAAGCAGCAGATATTCAGTTCTGGGGGAAGACAATCCACCATTTTCAGGAACAGTTGTCCAATATTCATCAAAGTAATAATTTTTAAACACCCCAAATTATTTCCTTTTTCACTGAATCAACCCAGAGACAGTTCTGTAGTTATCAAAACTGTAGCTTATTAGGGACATATTAATGATGTCCAAAGTAAAACAGGAAAATTGCCCCTTCACTGCTTCAGTGGGATTCCTGTGGTAAACATGTCTGGAATGGTCAGTGTTTTAATGAATTACTATGGCTGAAATTGTTTTTTTATTTCTCTGAGCTACTGCAATAAGGGTCTGGTTTTGAAAGGCAGTGATTACTTTCAGCTTTCATTATGATGATATCTTAAAAGTTCAGTAATAGCTACAATTACCATCTGACTGGATTGCTTCAGTTCTGATATCTAACATTAGTTGCCTATACCTAAATAACTTACATATTTATAGCCAGATGATGCTTTTTTTCCCCCCACATACAAAAAAGTGTTTCATTTTGGAGCCAACAGTTTGGGATTTTTTTTTACCAAAAGAAAAACTATAAAGCTTAAATACAGTCTCTCTCTGTCTCAAAATTAAAAGTATTAGATATGCTGATGTTACATGTATACATATCTTTTATAAAAACAAAATCCTGTGGAGTATTTGGTGTTTGCTATAAACAAAATTTGTTTGCTTCTGTGTATGTTAAAGTGACTTTGGGCACAATTTGTAAGTGGGAATATCTTCGTACACAAGTCACATTGAATACATGGGATATGTGCAAGAAGACCACCTCTGTGCCCTCTTGTCATTAATGTTAGTTTGTTGTGGCAGACAATACTCACAAGTCTTTGGCATCCAAAACCAGGTTGTGTAACTGGATCAGAATCCCTCAACTGGATTTGCATAGGGAGAGCCTTCCAACTGAGCATTAGATAAAGGTAGCTAGGGGTAGGGAACAAGACTGGCAGTCCCACTTATTTTGCCAGCTGTCTACAGAGCTGAGTTTCAAGCTCTGTACAGATGCATAAATTGATTCTCTGCTGCCTATTGTGAGTTTACAATTGCCTTACAGTCTCTGCTTGCTATGTAAGCAGCCTCTTTGCTAACCATGGACCCCTTTCCTTGAAGGCGACTTTATCAGCAGCATGGTGGCATTTTAAAACTAGTTTTGAAGGACCTGCAGTCAATAATCTAGATTTTGCTCCTTATTTTTCTTCATCAAACCTGCCTCGCTCTCAAATTCCCCTGACCACTTCCAGTTGTGGGATTTCTCTAAACGTGTGTGCATCCTTTATGGTTGTGTGCGGGGGGGGAGGGGGTGTTAAGCCAAGTTTCCTTTGGTCTTTTTAGGATTGTACCAATCTCCCCGAGACATTCTTAAGTCATTATCACCTTTTTGGGTGGAGTTCATTTTTTAATAACTTTTTTGACATTTTGGTGCATATATGCTTGGGATAGAGCTCATGTAATTTACCAATCGTATTGATTGTATGTGATTGTGCCCTGCAGAGGTATATTTAACAAAAATAAAAAATAAAAAATTAGTCTAGGATGATGCTGATGATAATAAAGAAGACTCCAAGACATTGAATTCAGGTAGTGACTGTCATTTGCTTGGAGGTCATGGATTTGACAGCTGTTATGAACATTCTTTTGCATTTTGAATTATTCTTTCCCTCAGGCCTTTGCCTTCCCTAAGGGATTTCTCTCACAGCTCTGCCACTCAGAATATACGTAAAGGGTATCTGACTTCAAAGCTTGAACAGTTGATATTCTTGAATTTGCTTCATGATTAAATATTAAATTAGCACAGAAAAAAGAAACCTGCAGCAAAGGAAAAATGAAGTCTTTTACAAAGAAGTTTGAGCAACAGATGTTACCTTTTGCACACTTGCGTCAGTTGACATACCACTGCTAAATCACGTGCAATTTTTGGTAGGTTATTTCCAGTGGTAGCTAACCAGCTGCAGTAATGTCCATGTCAGCTTTTAAATTATCTTAGAATAAGAGGCTTATCACCAGAAGCAAGTGATCGTCCTTTACCATTTGCTTGTTAATCCCCAATTTAAAGTACAAGTTTTTTGTTTTTGTGTTACATGAAGGAGGCTCATTTGAGAGGAAGAACGTGACAGTTGGATGGAAAGGGTTAGGGGAATTAATCTCTTCACATACCTTTTTCCCCCTCAACAAATGTTTTCTCCCCTTGATGTGATGTCATCTTTGGCCAAGAATGGAAATAATGCATCTTTCCTGTAAAGAGTCCTTTTGTGTAATTACTGTGTAGTAAATAAATATATCCCCAACTTCCCCTATAGAACTACCTCAGCCGCTTATAGGTTCTGTGTCTGGAACTACCCATTTATTTTTTTACCAAAAAACCTACAAGTGATAGCTCCTTTCACCACTGGCAGTGGCTTTTGGCTACCATTTGCCTTACTCTCAGCATGTATTATAAATGATGAATGAACAAAGAACATAGCCTCTACTTTCCCTCTTTTCAATTTGTTGCAAGCCAATTTGTTCCTTAAAGCAGCTATAGAATTGTCCAGTGAGCCAACATAGGGATGAATGACCTTAATTAGGCTTGGAAAATTCCAGCAGTTTGCACTCTGAATTTAGGGAGTAGTTTCTTCACATCCAATTAAAAAAGGAATGATGCTGCTGCTAATAACATTTCTCTAATTTCAAAAATCTCTTAGTGGTATACCATCCAAAAACAAATATTTCATTAAAACAAAAACACACCCTAAAACCATATTAGAAACATTTACATTAACAAATGTAAAACAGGGTCCAATCTTATGGGTCAGGAAAAGACTGGTCAGATTTTTTAAAAATAGATATATATTTATTGAATGTTATGCAATAGAAACCTGGGCAGATATGAATTTATTTCAGATCAAACTCTAGCACCCACAGCAGTGTTCCATGTGAGAGATTATACAGGGATAGGATGTGAAAGGATTTCAAAATGTAGGCCCCTTTGAGTAGGCCCTGTCCCATATAGCTACCATCAATATTTCAAGCCATGAGGAGAGCACGGTCTCTGCCAATGATGAGTGCCTTTAAGTGCTAACTGTTAGTTCACCAAGTCACTAATAGTTCACTAACTTCAGTTCACCAGCTGGGTACCATCAATGATTGTATCACAAGCTGTTCTGGTCACGTACAAGAACAAAAGAGATGCACTTACTATATCCAATTCAGAACAAAAATCATCCACCAGCTGTCCAAGGCCCTTTTCAGAACCAGAATGATGGAGCCATATAACCAGAATATCCAAAAATACCTGGTGATGGGCTATCATCACAAACAGGAACCTTGTCCAAAAAAGTATATTTGAATGATTGTTTGGAGTAGTCCACCAAGGACTTTTTTCAATAGAGGTCTAATAGAGGCTTTTTAAAAATTGTGCACAACATCGTCTTTTAGCAAAGCACTTTTTTCCACTGTCTGGCCAATCCTCTTAATTCTGCATAGGGGACAAGCATGCAGGTGAACAGCCTTTCCATCTCAAGATGGTTCACAAAATCATAAATCGATTAAAGGTTTACATGTCAAATTGCAATAATATTAAAACATTTTACTCCACACCAGAAAAAAATAGCAATTAAAATTACAGTTTTAAAGAGAACACTAACATCCCGCATACACTCACTATTTAATTAATGAACAGGTTTAAACAGGCAGTGTCTTATAAGACCTGCTTAAAAGCAAAAGCAGCCAAACACATTTCCTTACTGGCAGGACTGCTGTGGCTGAACAGGCTCATACACATATAGGCTGTCCTTAATACAGTCCAAGGCCCCTTAGGGTTTTAAAAGTAATGACCAACACTAAATTGGGTCTGGAAAGGTCCTGACAACCAGTACTGATGGCACAGAATTGTTATATGCCCTGATTTCTTGGCTCCCACAAGCAACTCAGTAGCTGCATTCTGCACCAGCCAAAGCTTCTGAACTATCTTCAGTGGCGGCACCACACAGTGCATTGTGGTAATCTGGTCTGGATGTAACCAAGGCATGAAGGACTGTAGCAAGACCTTTCTCTAGATAGGGGACTAGCTGGTAGAGCAGCCAAAATGAGAAAAGGGACTCCTGGATACTGATGACACCTGTGCCTCCAAAGTCCAGGAGAAAACCTAAATAGCATATATGCACCTTCAGGGGAATGCAAACCCATCCAACACAGGTCTGACATCTCTACCCAGAATCAGGTTACTCCACCCACTATACATTTGTCTTACTAACCTTAAGTATCAGTCTGTTTGCTTTCATCAAACCTTTTCAAGACATCCCTGGGACTAGTAGCTGGAAATGAGAAATAGACTGTTTAGAATTGCAGCCTCCAGGGCATCCATCTTTAGAGCTGAAGACACTTTAGCCCAAACCTCCAGTCAGCAGAGTTACACAGCAGTGGGAATAAATCAGTCTGTTAAGACCACTGGTAAAAATGAGAAAAGCTGAGGTTTATACATAGTCTCTTTGAGTGAGAGCACAGGATGGCATGACTTCACTAAATGGAGGGAGAACAAAGGAAAGTGGTCCAAGAAGAAGCAGGAAGAGATACTTAAGCAAAATTACAAGATAGTGAGAAGAGCATAAACATTACCCTGTCTATAACATGTTCCCCCCCCCCGGTAACTAACTACAAGTGTCTTATTCCAGCATGGATCACTTCTCTAAGCATCTCCATGTAAATCAGTGGTGCAGAATCTCTGGCCTACAGGCCTTCCATTTAGCCTGTGAGGTTGTTTTGGTCAAGCTTTGCTCACCTGCCCTACACCTGATTTCATATAGGTGTGGGACAGGTAAAGACTCAGCTTTGCGAAAAGGGGGCTTATGATACAGTCAATCAGCTGACTGGCATCACCTGCAAATCAAGCCCCCACAATCAGCTGATTGTGGGAGATTGCAGAGCACAGGGTACAGCACTACATAAGACCCAACAATCAGCTAGTTGTTTGTGTTTGGGAAGCCCGACACATGGCAAGACTTGACAATCAGGTAATCATTGGCTGTTTGTGAACTGAGCCTTTGTCCACGTGGTTTGATTTCAGTGGGTCAGCTGACACTAGGGTTGCCAGGTCAGAAGCATCCCAAACCCTAAGATTTCAGGGGCAGGCAATCCCACGGCATGTGGCTGCACAAAAACTGAAGGTAGCTGAATCATCTTATCCTACACCCTGCTGGGCTCTCACCAACAGGGTGGCTGTGAGGATGGAGGAGTATGTTTACATTCATTTCCAGGCTAGTTATTTATTTACTTATTGATATGATTTCCTTCCCACTGGAAACAATAGAAGGAGAGATTTAGAATAACTCCTGAGCATAGTTCTTCAGTTTGGGGCATGTTGTGGGACCATTGGTTTTTGGATTAGGGTTGCCAGGTCAGAAACATCCCAAACCCTGGGATTTCAGGGGCAGGCCCTAGGGATGTCACGGGGTGGGCTCTAGTGACATCATTAAGCATGATGCATTAAGCATCAACCACAGTTGCTTGGAGCATACCACTCAAACAAAAAAAAATGATCTGATAGGAAATTCAATTAGAAATCTCAGCTAAAGAGAGTATTCCTAGGTCCAGCTGAAGTGACGGGATCATTCCTTCACACCTGCTTAGGGAACCTGGATAGGGAACATTTAACCTAGCCTATTTGCTTCTGGCAAAAAGAGTTTAAGTGCCCTCAGATGAGGCTAATCACCAGAAGGCCATTGTTGGAAAAAGGCAGCCTAGTGTTGTGGAGATGTTAGATGGAAGCACTCAGGAGTAAAGATGGATGCCCTTGAAGGCTGCAATTCTACTGGACTAAGCCCCATAGAACTCAATAGGACTTAATAGGAATAAGAAGATTCTCCACCCTTTCCTGATACCCTGTGGGTTGCTATAATCTCACTTTGACAGCCAACCCAATTCCAGTGAGTAATAATTGACAGACAGAAAACACACATGGTTGGGTCTACCTTCTCAGGCAGTAGCTTAGGAACAACAACAATTGCAGCCACACTTCCCAGTATGTGAATTTTCTTTTACCACTAGTGTGCAAGAAACAAAATATCATGCAACTAACAAGGTGCATAATCGGACTGAGCTGAGTGAATGGAACCACTGTTGTTGCTTCTATGGATGTAAGGGAGTGAGGTCAGAGGTAAATGAAATGCAAATAAAAAAGGAAAAACAAAAGATAGTGATGATTTTCTAAATGCAATGCCATACCAACCACAACAAGATTCCTATGAGTAAGGCAGAAAACTCAGCATCCTGCAACCAGTCAGGGTTCCTAACCAAAAACCAAAACTAAAAAAACCAGCCAAGGTCACAGAAATCCCCATGCAGCACAACGTGACCCAGGGACTGCAGTTAATGCAGAATGCTGAGCCATGATTGCTGACATGAGTGAGACCCTATCAGCACATAATACCTTTGCTCTGAAATCTGCACTGGTTGTTGATTTGCTACCAAGCCAAGTTCAAGATGTGTTTTCCATGCTACGGGTTCCACATACTGTACTACTTGTTCGGCTCTTGTAAGAAATTGATCCTTTAGTGTGGCAACACCTACTCTTTGGAACTCCCTGCCTATTGACATTAGGCAGGCACCTTCATTGTACTCTTTTCAGCACCTGCTAAAAACATTCTTGTTTAGGCAAGCCTACCCAGGTATGTAGAAGCTATTATGCT
This sequence comes from Rhineura floridana, assembly GCF_030035675.1. NCBI lineage: Eukaryota > Metazoa > Chordata > Lepidosauria > Squamata > Rhineuridae > Rhineura > Rhineura floridana. The sequence continues at coordinate 16,535 of NW_026902524.1, read as the reverse complement.
TTTTATCTGTTTTTATTTCGTTGGTTTTATTACATTTTTAAATACTTGTTTTTAACTGTTTTTGCCAATATTTTTGTTGTTAAATTCCGTCTGTAAACTGCCTTTTTTTTTACAATAAAGCGGTATATATATGTTGTAAGCAACATACATAAATAAATTTCAGAGTCACTGTAGCCCTTGGATCTGTTTCCTTTTTTAGGAACAGAGGAATCTGCTGTATACCAACTCAGACCATTTTGTACCATTCAGCTCATGATTCCAGGCAAATAGTCTTTTCCAGATATAATTTTGGACTTTTGCATGCAAAACATGGGTTTATTATGTTTTTAAATAACTGTTTTTAACTGTTTTTGCCAATAATTTTATTGTTTTAATTCCTTCTCTAAACGGCTTTGAGATTTTTTAGAATAAAGTGGTATATAAATGTAAGTAAAATACATAAATAGATGAGTCACTGTGGCCCTTTGATCTCTTTCATCTTTCAGGAACAAAGGAATCTGCTTATACTGACTCAGGCCATTTGGTACTATCTAGCTCAGTACTGATGACATGGAGTAGCGCTGGCTGTCCAGGATTCCAGGCAATAGTCTTTTCCAGAGATTGGATTTTGGAGCTTTGCATGTAAAGCATGTGATCTACCACTAAGCTAAAGCCTTTCTTTTAAAATTTTACTTTTCAATTCAATTCACAGCAAACCTAGGGCAGATCCACACCATACATTTAAAGCACATTTGACACACATATGGAGCACATGAATCCCACTACAGGACCCTGGGGACTGTACTTTGCTAAGGATGGTGGAAACTATAACTGTGAGGGGGAAACTACACTTCCCAGGATTCTTTGGAGAAAGTCTTGTGCTTTAAACGCGAATTGGATGTACTTTAAATGTATTGTGTGGCTCTGCATTACTTTGTAAGCTTTGCCTGAATATAAATTGTTTTAATTAATTTTTTTTAAATGGAAATCACTACAAAATATACTGGGTGACCATGGGCTACTCACTATCTCTCAACCTAATCTTCCCCTCAGGGTGAAAATAATGGAGGTAAACCATGACCACCCCAAGGAAGAAGGGCATAATGTACAACCATAGTGTGAAATCAGATACTTATTGAGACATAATATGAATAAATATTTATATAAGCATGAATGTCACAGATGTTTATTATTTACACAACCCGTAAATATATTTATAGTGCAGTGCTATCATGTTTACTCAGAAGCAAGTCCCAATGTATTCAGTGACTCAGACAGGGAGGTGTGTAAGGACTGCAACCTTAAGTGATAAGGAACTTCACTCAACCAACCCAAAATTCAGAATAATGTCACTTTAACCTGTTTTGCAACTGTTTTATGCTTGTTTTATGGTTATTGGATTTTAAATGGTTTTATTTCTAGTTGTAAATTCCATTAGTTTCCAACTCTACCTCACTGGGTTGTTGGAGATACTCCATATATACACACGATGGAGATGTAAAAATACATACACCCCATATAATAGTTTATTGTCAAAACCAGTTAGTCATTGCAGAACATTTTAAAAAAAATCACTATTAGTTTCCTACCAAATAAAAGCAGTGACAGTTAAGTAAGACCTGCCTAAGTGCTTGAAAAATGATTGGAATAGGAGAGAAAGATTTACAACACAATCCTTTGCTATATTCACTCAAAAGCCTCATTCATTTACAGCACAATCCTAACCATGCCTACTCAAAAGTAAGTCCTACTGAATTTAATGGGGTTTACTCCCAGGTGTGTAGGAGATGTAAAACTGCAGCAAAATTTCCAAAAAAGTGAGTATGGGAAGGTTTTCAAAACAGGCTATGAATTAAACCAATAAACAGCCCTCTTCAACAGACCAGAAAAATTAAACTTCATGGAATCATGGAAGAGTCCTATAAGGTCATCAAGTCCAACCCCCTTCTCAATGCAGGAATCCAAATTAAAGCATACCTGACAAGTGGCTGTGCATCTGCCTCTTGAATGTCTCCAGTATTGGAGAGCTCACCAGGTAATTGGTTCCATTGTCATACCACTCTGACAGTTAGGATGTTTTTCCTGATGTTCAGTCAAAATCTGGCTTCCTGCAACTTGAGCCCATTATTCCATGTCCTGCACTCTGGGATGAACGAGAAGAGAAACTAGCCCTCCTTTGTGTAGCAACCTTTCAAGTATTTTTAAATGCTATCATATTTCCCCTCAGTCTTCTCTTCTAAAAGCTAAACATGCCCAGTTCTTTCAGTCTCTTCTCATAGGGCTGTGTTTCCAGTCCCCTGATCATCCTTGTTGCCCACCTCTGAACCTGTTCCAGTTTGTCTGCTTCTTAAAGTGCGGTGTCCAGAACTGGAAGCAGTACTCAGGACCAGTGCTGAATAGAGGGGAACTAATACTTCACGCGAATTGGAAACTATACTTCTATTAATGCAGCCTAATATAGCATTTGCCTTTTTTGTAGCCACATTGCACTGTTGGCTCATACTCAGCTTGTGATCAACAAACAATCCCAAGATCCTTCTCACATGTAGTGTTGCTGAGTCAAATATCCTCCATCCTATAACTCTGCATTTGGTTTCTTTTTCCCAGGTGTAGAACTTTGCAATTATCCTTGTTGAATTTCATTATGTTGTTTTCAGCACAATGCTCCAGCCTATCAAGATCACTTTAAGTTTTGTTTCTGTCTTCCAAGGTATTAGCAATCCCTCCCAATTTTGTATCATCTGCAAATTTGATAAGCATTCCCTGCACCTTCTCATCCAAGTCATTAAAAAAAGAATTGGAGGGCACTGGGCCCAGGACCAAGCCCTGCAGTACCCCACTCATTACCTCCCCCGACTTTGAGAAGGAACAATTGATAAGCACTCTTTGAGTATAATCCTCAATTACATGAGAGGAATGTTTCTTTTTGGACTTCTTTCTCTAAAAATAAGAGTTTCTTCTGCTTTCTGTGCAATATCTTGTGGAACGCCTCTCCCGCTATGAACCTACCCGGTCACTTCGCTCAGCATCTAAGGCCCTCCTCCGGGTACCAACCCATCGAGAAGCCCGGAGGACAGTTACTCGATCTAGGGCCTTTTCTGTAGTGGCCCCCGAACTGTGGAACAGCCTCCCCGAAGAAGTACGCCTGGCGCCTACGCTTCTATCTTTTCGGTGCCAGGTTAAGACCTGGCTATGCTCCCAGGCATTTTAAGTGTTTATGTTATAATTTAAATTTTTTATTTTTTATTTTTTTCTTTAGTTGCTGCTTGTGTTTATTGTTTGTTGTCTGATTTTATTGTTGATATTTTGTATTTTAACCTTTTTGTACACCGCTCAGAGAGCCACTCGCTATGGGCGGTCTATAAATGAAACAAATAAAATAAAAATAAATAAATAAATGCTGAAACTAATATTGTTCTAAGACTAAACAACAAATCATTCCTTTATTGATTCCAATTTCCAGTTGATTTACTGATTCCAATTTTCAACTTTCATTGTATATCCTTTGTGACTTTTCCAATTGGTTACTCAGTAACTGGATTTATTTGTAATTATTGTTTTAATACAACTAAGATATTTAGGGTGAGCTGTCTCTGAAATCAAAGCCAGAGTTCCAAAATTAGTTCTGATGTTGCATCCTCCCTCCCCACTGCCACAGAAACCTTGGCCCAGCTGATGTCAGAGTGACTACAGTAGGGCCAAAAAAGGGGTTGTGTGAGGGCAATTTGGGGAAATTGGCTGGGGGGAGTGGACATTTTTGGATGAGAAGGATCCAGTTTTCACCCAGAGACTCCAGTTTTGGGGGTGCTCTCTGGGTCTCCAGGTGATTTCCCCCAATCTCTGGAATCTTAGCTTTCATTTAAAAAAAGTTTCTAGGTGGTCTGGTTCAAGAGATATACACAAAAATGTCAGCCACTCCCCTTCCGCAATTTCTGTGAGTACCTTGTGTCATGCTTATATAAATATTTCTTCATACTGTATTTCAATATGTATCTGATTTCACACTATGGTTATACATTATTGTTTCCTACATTTTAAGTGTGCCCTTCTTCCTTGGGGTGGTCATGGTCCTCTTCTGTTGTTTTCACCCTGAGGGGAGGATTAGGCTGAGAGGTGGTGGGTTGCTCATGGTCACTAAGTAAACTTGGTTTTAAATGTAAATGATTTATATGCACACAAAGTATTTGAAGTAGTACAGATCCACACAACACATTTAAAGCACATCCAATTTGCATTTAAAGCCCATGACTTCCCCCCCAAAGAATCCTAGGAAGTATAGCTTTCCCATCACAGTTATAGTTCCTACCACTCTTAACAAACTAGAAATCCATTATTATGTGGTAGGATTCATGTGCTTCAAATATGTGTTGAATGTACTTTAAATGCATGGTGTGCTGTGCATGCATTAGTGAATTGAAAAGTTATTTTTTTTAAATTAGCAGGTGCTGAAAAGAGTACAATGAAGGCTCCTGCCTGATGTCAATAGGCAGGGAGTTCCAAAGCATAGGTGCTGCCACACTAAAGGATCAATTTCTTACAAGAGCAGAAGTCGTACTGTGTGGCATCCATAACATGGAAAGCACAGCTTGAACTTGGCTTGGTAGCAAATCAACAACCAGTGCAGATTTCAGAGCAAAGGTATTATGTCCTGCCAGGGTCTCACTCATGTCAGCAATTGTGCCACAGCATTCTACACTAACTGCAGTCCCCGGGTCAGGTTGTGCTGCATGGGGATTTCTGTGACCTTGGCTGACTGGCTGACAGGTTTTTTTAGTTTTGGTTTTTGGTTAGGAACCCTAATTGGTTGTGGGATGCTGAGTTTTCTGCCTTACTCATACAAATCCTGTTGTGGTTGGTATGGCATTGCATTTAGAAAATCATCACTGGCTTTTGGTGTACTTTTTTTATTTGCATTTTATTTCATGCCACCCTGGGCTCCTGCTGGGAGAAAGGGCAGGATATAAATCAAATAATAAATAAATAAATAATTTGCCTTTGACCTCACTCCTTTACATCCATAGAAGCAACGACAGTGGTTCCATGAACTCAGCTTAACCCTCTTTAGAGATTTGCTCAAATTTCTCAAAATTTGAATTTGACACTGGATTTCCTATTTATTCGTTTTTGTTTGTCCTCAGTGATCAGGGTTTTTTCTAGTGGTTTTCTGCAGCTGAAGCGGATGTTTAAAAAAAATGCCTCAAAAATATCAATATTAATATTGATATTTTCCTCAAAATATCAGTATTAATACTGATATCTTGAAGAAAATAGCAATATTTTTTAAAATCTATGAAAAACAATACTTAAAAATATAAATATTAATATCTATAATAAGATTGATATTTTTGCAGGGAAAACCAAATTACTATTTATTGCAAATAGTGAATGTTGATCCCTTACAAAGTGGTACCGGAAGGAAGTGCGATGAAGCGAAAACTGAACCAGCACCAAAATGCAGATTCCCATCCCTAACCCCCATGGACCCATTGATGATGCAGTTCATGATGGTTTGTTTCTTGCCCACTGGTAGTTAAAGGGAATTCACATACTGGAAGAGTGGCTTCAATTGCTGTTGTTCCCAAGCTACTGCCTGTGAAACCATGTGTTTTCTCTCTGTCAATTATTACTCACTGGACTTGGGTTGGCTGTCGCAAACTATATCTACTCAGAAATGTTGAGTTCTATGGGGCTTAGACCCTTAGTAAGTGTGTTTATAATTGCAGCTCTTCAGGGGCACCCATCTTTACTCCTGAGTGCTCCCGTCTAGCATCTCCACAACACGAGGCTCCCTTCTTCCTGCACTGGCCTTGTGGCGACTGGCCTGGCCTGAGAGCACTTCCTGAGGCACTTGCCAGAAGCAAGTAGGCCAGACTAAATGCTCCCTATCCAGGCTCCCTAAACAGGTGAGAAGGAAGGATCCCGTCACTTCAGCTGGACCTGGGAACACCCTCATTTAGCTAAGATTTCTACCTTAATTTCCAAACATATTTTTTGTTGTTTGAGTGGTATGCTCCAAGCAACTGTGGTTGATGCTCAATGTATCATGCTTAATGACATCCCTAGGGCCCACCCCTGAAATCTGAGTTTGGCATGCTTCTGACCTGGTAACCCTAATCCAAAGCCAACTGAGTCCCACAACATGCCCCCAAATTGAAGAAATATTTAGACCTGCTCAGGAGTTATTCTAAATCTCTTGGGAGGGAAATCATATCAATAAGTAAATAAATAAATAGCCTGGAAATGAATGTAAATATGCTCCTCCATCCTCATGGCCACCCTGTTGGTGAGAGCCCAACAGGGTGTAGGTTAAGGTGATTCAACTGCCTTCAGTTTTGGGGCGCCCACATGCCACAGGACTGCTGCCTTACACTTCTGCATTTCATAAAAATGTACCAAACTTCTACCACTGCATGTTTTAAATAATACATGATACATAAGAACATAAGAAGAGCCTGCTGGATCAGGCCAGTGGCCCATCTAGTCCAGCATCCTGTTCTCACAGTGGCCAACCAGGTGTTTAGGTTTGATAAGAAAGTATTACATCTTTCAATCTGCACCCCCAATTTCACACAAACACCCACACACCGAAAAAATGGAAATAAGTTTTTTCTAGATTTCAGAATTTCTGCCTTATCTCATCTTTTAGAAATCTAAGACTGCTAAAGGAAGATGCACTGACTTTAAAGGATATATGGCCTCATCAACATGCAAAATATTGCACAATCTTCTTAAGTATTCAGTATCCTACAGCAAAGATCCAGAGTACAGGGTAAAAACTCTCAGTTAATCCAAGGTGTATAACTATGTCATATGTTTGCAAGACTCCTGCCACTGAGCTACACATAACATGCGTTATATATTTGGCAAACACAGGTCAACCTACCACAGTCCACACTCCAGCTGTGACACAAGCACAAAGCAAGAACAAACAATGCATGATTCACAGTTCTTTAGTGAGTCTTACTAAAGACACTTTTAATTTTGTGAGGCACTGAGCATTCTGTGATACAGCTTCCTAGACCCCCTCACAGAACTACAGTTCTTAGGGTCCCCTGGGATGTGGAATTACTATTACAGTAGTTTATTTATTTGTTACATTTATATATTCGCCCCATAGCCGAAGCTCTCTGGGTGGTTTACAGCAATTAAAAACATTAAAAACAAATATACAACATTTTAAACACTAAAAATAATTTAAAAACACATGCTAAAATGCCTGGGAGAAGAAGAAAGTCTTGACCTGGCGCCAAAAAGATAAGTGTTGGTGCCAGGTGCACCTCGTCAGGGAGATCATTCCATAATGTGGGGGCCACCACTGAGAAGGCCCTCTCCCTTGTTGCCAGACTCCCAGCTTCCCTCAGAGTAGGCACCCACAGGAGGGCCTTGGATGTTGAGAGTAGTGTACGGGTGGGTTCATGTTGGGAGAGGCGTTCCATCAGTTATTGTGGTCCTAAGCTGTGTAAGGCTTTATAGGTTAAAACCAGCACCTTGAATCGATCTCGGAAACATACAGGCAGCCAATGCAAGCGGGCCAGAATCGGTTTTATATGTTGCAACCGTCTGGTCCCTATTACAAATCTGGCCGCTGTGTTTTGCACAAGCTGCAGCTCTCAAACCGTCTTCAAAGGCAGCCCCACATAGAGCACATTGCAGTAATCCAACTTGGAGGTTACCAGAGCATGGACCACTGAAGCGAGGTTATCCCTGTCCAGATAGGGGCGTAGCTGGGCCACCAACCGAAGCTGGTAGAAGGCACTCTGCGCCACCGAGGCTAGCTGAGTCTCACGTGACAGAGATGGTTCTAGGAGAACCCCCAAGCTATGAACCTGCTCCTTCAGGGGGAGTGCAACCCCATCTAGGAAGAACCACCCACTAGCAGCATCTCAGTCTTGTCTGGATTGAGCCTCAGTTTATTAGCCCTCATCCAGTCCATTGTCGCAGCCAGGCACCGGTTCAGCACATTGACAGCCTCACCTGAAGATGAAAAGGAGAAATAGAGCTGTGTGTCATTAGCGTACTGATGGCAACACACTCCAAAGCTCCGGATGACCACACCCAACGGTTTCATGTAGATGTTGAACAGCATGGGGACAGAACTGACTCCTGCGGAACCCCATACTGGAGAGTCCAGTATGTTTCCCCAAGCAATGTTCCCCAAGCACCACCTTCTGGAGCCGACCCGCCAAGTAGAACCACCGCCATGCGGTCCCTCCCACTCCCAACTCAGCCAATCGTCCCAAAAGGATACCATGGTTGATGGTATCAAAAGCCGCTGAGAGATTAAGGAGAATCAACAAAGTCACACTCCCCCTGTCTCTCTCCTGACAGAGCCAACTGAAATGGATCCAGATAATCGGTCTCATCCAAGAGTGTCTGGAGCTGGCCTGCCATCTCTTGTTCAAGGACCTTGCCCAGGAATTAAAGATTTGCTACCGGCCTATAGTTATTAAGATTTTCTGGGTCCAGGGAGGGTCTCTTCAGGAGTGGTCTCAGTACCACCTCTTTCAGGCAGCCAGGGACCATACCCTCTTGCAGAGAGGCATTAATCACTTCCCTGGCCCAGCCAGCTGGTCCCATCCCTGCCAGCTTTTATTAGCCAAGAAGGGCAAGGATCCAGCACAGAAGTGGTTGCATGAACCTGTCCAAGCACCTTGTCAACATCCTCAACCTGTATCAACTCAAACTCATCCAAGAAATTGGGACAAGGATGTGCTCAGCTCCAGGGATTCTTGGATGAAACGGATTATCTTGACCCATTTCAGTCTGGTTTCAGGCCCGGCTACGGAACAGAGACGGCTTTGGTCACCTTGGTGGATGACCTACGCAGACAGCTGAACAGGGGGAGTGTGTCCCTGTTGGTTCTACTGGACCTCTCAGCGTCTTTCGATACCATTGACCATGGTATCCTTCTGGGCCGCCTTGCCGGGATGGGACTTGGGGGCACTGTGTTGCGGTGGCTAGGCTCCTTCCTGGAGGGACGAACCCAGAAGGTGGTGCTGAGGGATTCCTGTTTGACTTCTTGGCGTTGACATATGGGGTCCCTCAGGGCTCAGTTTTGACTCCCATGTTATTTAACATCTACATGAAACTGCTGGGTGAGGTTGTCCGGGGGTTTGGGGTTCGGTGTCATCCGTATGCGGATGACACCCAACTCTATTTTTCCTTTCCACCTAAAGCCAAGGAAGCTGTCCTGGTCCTGAACCGGTGCCTGGCATCAGTGATGGACTGGATGAGGGTGAACAAATTGAAATTAAATCCAGACAAGACAGAGGTGCTCATAGTTAGTCGAAAGGCAAATCAGGAAATAGGGATTCAGCCTGTGCTGGATGGGGTTACACTCCCCCTGAAGACACAGGTTCGCAGTTTGGGTGTACTCCTGGACTCAGCTTTGAACTTGGAGGCCCAGGTCTCTGCAGTGGCCAGGAGTGCTTTTGCCCAGCTAAGACTGGTGCGCCAGCTGAGCCCGTTCCGGGAGACGCCTGATTTGACTACAGTGATGCATGCCTTAGTTACATCCCATTTAGATTACTGTAATGCGCTCTACGTGGGGCTGCCTTTGAAGACTGTTCAGAAACTTAAACTGGTACAAAGAGCTGCAGCCAGAGTGCGCTGGTTACAGGGACCATACAACCCCCTTGTTACGACAGCTCCACTGGCTGCCAGCTTGTTTCCGGTCACAATTCAAAGTGCTGGTAAAGCTCTATATGGCCTAGGTCCAGGCTATTTGTCAGACCGTATCTCCCCCTATGAGCCTGCCCGGGCATTGAGATCCTCAGGAGAGGCCCTTCAATCAGTCTCAACACTTTCGCAAGCGCGATTGATGGGGACGTGAGATAGGGCCTTCTCGGTGGCTGCCCCCAGGTTGTGGAACTCTCTTCCTAGGGAAGCACGAATGGCCCCTTCCTTGCTATCCTTCTATGTTCTATGGTCCTATTCTTAATGTTTTAAATTGCCTTAGTATCTTAAGTGTATGTTTCATGGTTTTAATGTCGCAAATAGTTTAATTCTATTTTAATTGTATATTTTTGTATGTTTTTTTACCTATGTGTAGTTTTTATTTGTAAGCCGCCCTGAGTTCCAGTTTTGGAAAAAGGGCGAGGTAAAAATAAAGATTCATTCATTCATTCATGCTCTGGAAACCCCAATTGATTTACCTGCTATAACACTGGAGTCTAAGACCTGGCGGATACTAATTACAGCAGGCCTCACATGGTTCTACCATGTCCTTGGGGTCAAAGTAATAGCCCCCGGACAATTCTGAAGAGCTTCACTGGGTGACAAATTGATGATTTGATAGTGGCAGCAAAATATTGTTTTTTTGCTGCCCTCACTGCTCCTAAATACAGCTTACCCTAGGCACTTACCAGTGTATAATTGCATCCACCAGGAGTTCGTCTCCATCTGCACTCAAGCCGTCTCCTATATTGTTTCATCACTCTCAGCTCTGGGGTATACCATGGAGCCGTACAAGCTCTACACAGGAGAGGGCGCTCAGGAGCAATCATGTTAACCATCCGGGTCATTTCTGTATTTCACAGTTCAACCAGGGTTTCAACAGGAGCGCCAGCCCTATCAGCCGGAAAACTCCCCAGAGCCCTTTGGAAACCATCCGGATCCATTAGTCTCTGGGGGCGGACCACCCTTGCAGAGGGGAAAAGCCACTGTAAGTCTAAACTTCAGCAAGCAGTGATCTGTCCATGACAGAGGGACTGATGTAAGGCCCCCCACATTCAGATCACCATCTCCTTGTCCAGTTGTAAAAACCAAGTCTAGAGTATGCATGTGTTGGGCCAATGGCACGTTGGGACAGTCCCATGGTTGTCATGAAAACCATGAAATCCTGAGCCGCCCCGGATAAGGTGGCCTCAGCATGGATGTTGACATCCCCCAGAACCAACAGTTTGGGGGATCTCAACAGTACACCAAAGACCACCTCCATCAGCTCAGCTAGGGAGTCTGTTGGGCAGCGTGGTGGGCAATACACCAACAGAATCCCAGTCTGTCCCACTGACCCAACACAAGGTGCAAACACTCCAGACCAGTAGTCACATGGATAGGGTGCTTGCAGAGGGAAATGGACCTCCTATAGAGCACAGCAACCCTCCCCGACCCTCAGGTCTACCCTGATACTGAACCAGGTACCCTGGTGGACATAGCTGGGAGAAACTGACTCCTCCCTGCTCACCCACCCAGGTCTCGGTTATACATGCCAGATCAGCTGTCTCATCCACAATTAAATCATGAATGAGGGAGATCTTATTATGCACTGATCTGGCGTTTAGGAGCAGCATCCAGAGGTCTGAGAGCTGGCTGATAGGGCAAACAACAAACTTGTGGGTGTGGGGAAGACCAGAACAAGGCACAGTCTTTAACTGCCTGGGCCGCATTCCCCTTACCTGGCAAATCCTCCTCACAATGCCATATCTTCCTCTACCCGTCACTACACTAATTGGGGGCCCCTCAAGTTTCCCCGCTTGGCTCAGAGTCCTCTCTCCCAGGCACATAACTCAAGACCCGCAAGTCCCACAAAAAGCCAAGGAATCTACAAAGCAGGAGCCACCTTGGCCAGCCAGCTTATGTATCCCCTCCAGTTGAAATAGGCAACAGAGGCAGGCCCTATGTAAATATCTTTGCCCACTCTTCTTCCCACCCGTCATTGAGCTGTTCCCATCCTGCTCCCCACAGTTGTATTGTTACATCTCCAGGTGCTGATCCCAGATTCCCAGCAAGATGTGTTTTTATGAAAGAGTTTCAGGAAGTACCATCGTTCTGATCAACATTTTTGTGGGTGCATGACAGTGCTCACTGGTACCAAGTGCCATCACCTCTTTTTTTGCTGCCCATGGCAACCATTTTGTGTGCCCATGGCACTTTTATCAAGATATGGGTACCAGCACATCTTTGACCAAAAAAAGAATTGGTTCTAATCTTAGTGCCCCTAAAAAGCAGGCTAGCTGAGTGCTCCCTTCCTTGTTCTTTTTCATCCTGATGACCCTCACTTTGACTCTGCAGGAGCCATCATTAAGATGCCCTGCCTGTTGGCTGTGAAAGATCATGGCTGTGAAAGAGGAGAGTTTGCTTGCGAAATTACTTTCAGGAAAAATGACTTTGGTCTGCAGTCGCCTTCATCTAGTATTATGTTGGGTTAGTGATTTGTATTGTATTTTCAAGAAAATGAATAAAAAATAATTTAAGAATGAAAGAAAAGGAAACTACTTTTCCCCGCTCTTGCTTCTGTCCACTGTCTCCGCAGTTTGGTATGTGCAACATATATTGAAACATTCCCTCATTGAGTTGAACATTAAATCTCCTCTCAGATCAAACATTGCTTTGCCCCACTCTTTGTTTAACCTCCTTCAACCAGTTGTTAGCCTTTGACCTCCATGGCCTTCCCTTCCCTCCCCTCTCTTTGTTTTGGCTCTGACTGAGAGTAGAAGGAAAACTCTTACTGACTGGGATGAACTTTGTCTAGAGCACGCAAACTAGCCATTTGTTCATCCTGCCTTAAGAGGAGAGAAAGCCCCAGGAAGTTGGAGGTAAGAGATCCCAGCTCTTTGGGGGGCAGGGGTGAGTCAGAAACAGCGGTAGAGTTTGGTGTACCATTAAAAGACAGCAAATAGTCAACTATTCAGTATCTTGTTATATCCTTCCCTCAGTGAGACAGCCATTTGGATTTTCTGCATCAAAATGTCTTCAGCTGCCTTTGTTGTTTTAAAAAGGTGAGTATGGGAGAACATGATAGACGTATATAACAGTATGTTTGTTGTGGATAAAGACATTTTTTTCTCCCTCATAATACTAGAATCCAGGGCCATCCAATGAAGCTGTGAATGATTCAGGACAGACAAAAGAAGGTACTTCTTGATACAATGCATAATTAAACTCTGGAAGCCGTTATGACAAAAATGTGGCCATCAGCTTGGGTGGTTTTAAAAGGGGAACAGACAAATTCATAGTGGATAAGACAATCATAGGCTACTAGCCATGATGGCTCTATTACCTCCATGATCAAAAGCAGTATCTTAGACCCTGGACTTAAAGCACTTAAAAAAAAAAAGATCATTGCATGTATTACTTCAGTTGTGCCGCATGCAGTTAACATTCCCCTTCTCTTTTCACCCCCCCCATGCTTTACAACTGCTACTGTGTTGCTAACATGTTAGAACAAATAAACATTTTGCTAATTCTGGTAAATATATACTGAGCATGTGCAATTACACATTTCAAACTCTTAAATTTTAGCACCATCATTACAGGAGTTTGCTTCTGCTGACCTGCTGATAAAACACAGTTACTTGGGAATAAGCACCATTTTATAGAAAAGCATATTTTTGAAGTAAAAATAAAATGGGCATCTGTAACCATGTAACTCCCAACTATAAATTAAAAAAAAAGATAAGAAAGGATGCTGCAGCAACCAGCATCAGCCTCAATGATTAAACATTGAAGTGATAGGGAAGCCACTTCAGGTTAAGCTCAAAGGAGAGAATGCAGGTGTAATGTGGCAATGCCATGGGTTTTGACAGACAGTTAACTGGTACAGGAGGTTACTTACACATCCAGGTCTAGAGAGGCAGGGAAAGGAACATGGAATGGTCCTATCAGAGTAAGATAGGATGCCCAAGACAAGGATGGACGGACAGAATGAACAGGCTGACATGTTACTGGATGCTGAACAGGGTACCACATTCCAAGAGTTAACTAGGAACAGTAGGGTTGACAGATCAGAAGCAGCCCAAGCCGTGAGATTTCGGGGGCGACCCCAAGTGATGTTGCAGGCAGGCCTGAGTGATGTCATTAAGCATGATACATTAAGCATCAACCACAGTTGCTTGGCACATACAATTCAAACAAAAACATTTCTCTAATTGAAAATTAAGATAGAAATCTTAGCTAAAAGATGGGGCCTTGGCAGGGAACATTAAACTAGCCAATTTATTTCTGGCAAAAAGGGTTTAAGTGCCCTCAGGCCAGGCCAGTCACAAGAAGGCCATTGTAGGAAAAAAGGAGCCTAGTGTTGTGGAACTCTGGAGTAAAGATGGATGCCCCCGAAGGCTGCAATTCTAAACACACTTACTAAGGAACTAAGCCCAATAGAACTCAATAGGACTTACTTCTCAGTAGATACGGTTTGGATTGTGTTGTTGGTAAAGCTTGACTAGGGATCCTCTGCAAAGATATCCAAGCAGGGTTGGCAACCCCCTGCCTGGAATGCCCTGCCCCTACCTTTTAACATGGCTGCTCCAAATTTCTTTACAGATTTGACCCTTCACTTCAGAAAGAAGTGATCTGAAAAATCGGAAATAGGTCTGAGAAATGAGTAAGAGTAAGAAGATTCTCTACTCTTTTCTGTCCACCCTGTGGGCTACTATAAACTCACTCTAACAGCCAACCCAATTCCAGTGCATAATAATTGACAAAGAGAAAACACACAAGGTTTGGTCTATCTTCACAGATTGGGAACAACAATAATTGCAGCCACTCTGCCCAGTATGTGAATTCTCTTTTACCGCTATTGGGCAAGAAACAGACAGTCATGCAAACAACAAGGTGCATCATCATGGGCAGAAGGGAGTTGGGCAGAGTGCATGGATGAAAGAGAGTGAGGTTAAAGGTGAATGAAATGCAAATAAAAAAGGAAAAACAAAAGACAGTGATATTTCCTAAATGCAATGCCATACCAACCACAAGATTCCTATGAGTATGACAGAAAACTCAGCATCCCACAACCAGTCAGGGTTCCCAACCGAAAACCAAAACTAAAAAAATCTGGCAGCCAGTCAGTCAAGGTCACAAAAAAACCCATGGAGCACAGCCTGACCCGGGGGCTGTAGTTAGTGCAGAAGCTGTGTCACGATTGCTGACATGAATGAGACCCTGGCAACACATAATACCTCTGCTCTGAAATCTGCAGTGGTTGCTGAATTGCTACCAGGCCAAGTTCAAGGTGTGCTTTCCATGTTACGGATGCCACATAGTACTACTACTGCTCTTGTAAGAAATTGATCCTTTAGTGTGGCAGCACCAGTGCTTTGGAACTCCCTGCCTATTGACATTAGCATGTCCCTTCATTGTACTCTTTGCAGCACCTGCTAAAAACATGTTTGTTTAGTCTACCCATGCATGTAGAAGCTGTTTTTTATCTGTTTTTAACTCATTGTTAGTTTTATTTTGAATATTTTTAAATACCTGTTTTTAACTGTTTTCCCCAATCATTTTATTGTTTTAATTCTAATTGTAAACCGTTTTGAGATTTTTTTTCTTACAATAAAGCAGTATATAAATGTTGTAAATAAAATACATAAATAAATTTTAGAGCCACTGTGGCCCTTGGGTCTTTTACCATTTTTAGGAAAAGAGGAATCTGTTTTATACCAACTCAGGCGATTTGGTGCCATCTAGCTGAGTACTGATTACATGGACTAGCATTGGCTGTCCAGGATTCCAGGCAATAGTCCTACCATTGAGCTACAACCCTTCCCCTGTTTAAAGAAAATCTTTTAAAATTGTTATTTCAATTCAGTAATGAATGCACATCATAACTAGGCCACACTATTCATTGAAAGCACATTCAACACATATTTGAAGCACATGAATCACAGCACATAATAATGGGAACTGTAGTTTATTAAGGGTGGTGGGAACAATAACTGTGAGGGGGAAACTACACTTCCCAGGATTCTTTAGGAGAAGTCATGTGCTTTAAATGCAAGTTGGAGGTGCTTTAAATGTATTGTGTGGATCTACTTAATAAACTTTGCCTGCATGTAAATCATTTTAATTAATTTTTTAAAATGAAAATGAGCTATAACGTTTACTGGGTGACCATGGGCTACTCACCATCTCTCAGCCTAATCTGCGCCTCAGGATGAAAACAACAAAGGGGAATAATGACCATCCCAAGGAAGAAGGGCACACTTAAAATGTAGAGGAAATAATTATGTACAACCATAGTGTGAAATCAGATATTTATTGGGACATAGTATGAAGAAATATTTATATAAGCACGGCTATCAAATATGTTTATTATTTACACAACCTGCAAAGATATTTATATTGCAATCCTACATTTGTTTACTTGCTCCCAATGTATTCAATGGGGCTTACTCAAACAGGGAAGTGTGCACAGAAATATAACTTCAAGTGATAATGAACTTCATTCACTCATCCCAAAATTCAGAACCATGCCACTTTAGGCTGTTTTGCAACTGTTTACAATTGTTTTTATCATCATTGGATTTTAAAGGGATTTATTTCTTATTGTGAGCTGCCTTGGTTTCCAGTCTGCAACCCTACCTCAAAGGGTTGTTGGAAAGGCTTCATATACACAGTCACACTGGAGATGTAAAAATACATACACCTCATATAATATTTTATTGTCAAAACCAGTTGGTTATCGCAAAACATTAAAAAACACACCAGTATTAGTTTCCAACATAATTAAAGCAGTGATACTTAAGTAAACCCTGCCTAAACTGCTTTAAAATGTAGGATTGACGGGGGAAAGATTTACAGCACAAACACAATCCTTTGCTATGTTCACTCAATTGAAGTTC
>NW_026902523.1:0-195787 GCF_030035675.1 Rhineura floridana | reverse complement strand
AAATCCTGACCCGCGGGTCACAGTTTTTGTCTTCTTTTTCTCTCCTGAGCTGCACTCAGGTTTCTGCAGCTTGTTCAGAATCTAGAGCAGGGAAACAGGTTCCGCAAATTCTTTCTGCCCTTTCTGATCTCGGGCATCATATGACGCGAGTTTGAAACGCTTTGGATACTTTTCATTTTTTTGAAAAAATCCTGACTAGAGTTTTTCGGGTCAGAGTTTTTGCCTTCTTTTTCTCTCCTGAGCTGCACTCAGGTTTCTGCAGCTTGTTCAGAATCTAGAGCAGGGAAACAGGTTCCGCAAACTTTTTCTGCCCTTTCGGATCTCGGGCATCATATGACGCGAGTTTGAGACGCTTTGGATACTTTTCATTTTTTTGAAAAAATCCTGACCCGCGGGTCACAGTTTTTGCCTTCTTTTTCTCTCCTGAGCTACACTCAGGTTTCTGCAGCTTGTTCAGAATCTAGAGCAGGGAAACAGGTTCCGCAAACTTTTTCTGCCCTTTCGGATCTCGGGCATCATATGATGCGAGTTTGAGACGCTTTGGATACTTCCCATTTTTTTGAAAAAATCCTGACCCGCGGGTCACAGTTTTTGCCTTCTTTTTCTCTCCTGAGCTGCACTCAGATTTCTGCAGCTTTTTCAGACAGTTTTTGCCTTCTTTTTCTCTCCTGAGCTGCACTCAGGTTTCTGCAGCTTGTTCAGAATCTAGAGCAGGGAAACAGGTTCCGCAATTTTTTTCTGCCCTTTCGGATCTCGGGCATCATATGACGCAAGTTTGAGACGCTTTGGATACTTCCCATTTTTTTGAAAAAATCCTGACCCGCGGGTCACAGTTTTTGCCTTCTTTTTATCTCCTGAGCTGCACTCAGGTTTCTGCAGCTTGTTCAGAATCTAGAGCAGGGAAACAGGTTCCCCAAACTTTTTCTGCCCTTTCGGATCTCGGGCATCATATGACGCGAGTTTGAGACGCTTTGGATACTTTTCATTTTTTTGAAAAAATCCTGACCCGCGGGTCACAGTTTTTGCCTTCCTTTTCTCTCCTGAGCTGCACTCAGATTTCTGCAGCTTCTTCAGACAATTTTTGCCTTCTTTTTCTCTCCTGAGCTGCACTCAGGTTTCTGCAGCTTGTTCAGAATCTAGAGCAGGGAAACAGGTTCCGCAAACTTTTTCTGCCCTTTCGGATCTCGGGCATCATATGACGCGAGTTTGAGATGCTTTGGATACTTTTCATTTTTTTGAAAAAATCCTGACCCGCGGGTCACAGTTTTTGCCTTCTTTTTCTCTCCTGAGCTACACTCAGCTTTCTGCAGCTTGTTCAGAATCTAGAGCAGGGAAACAGGTTCCGCAAACTTTTTCTGCCCTTTCAGATCTCATGCATCATATGATGCGAGTTTGAGACGCTTTGGATACTTTTCATTTTTTTGAAAAAATCCTGACCCGCGGGTCACAGTTTTTGTCTTCTTTTTCTCTCCTGAGCTGCACTCAGGTTTCTGCAGCTTGTTCAGAATCTAGAGCAGGGAAACAGGTTCCCTAAACTTTTTCTGCCGTTTCGGATCTCGGCCATGATATGACGCCAGTTTCAGATGCTTTGGATACTTTACATTTTTTTGAAAAAATCCTGACCCGCGGGTCACAGTTTTTGCCTTCTTTTTCTCTCCTGAGCTGCACTCCGGTTTCTGCAGCTTGTTCAGAATCTAGAGCAGGGAAACAGGTTCCGCAAATTCTTTCTGCCCTTTCTGATCTTGGGCATGATATGACGCGAGTTTGAGACGCTTTGGATAGTTTTCATTTTTTTGAAAAAATCCTGGCCAGAGTTTTTCGGGTCAGAGTTTTTGCCTTCTTTTTCTCTCCTGAGCTGCACTCAGGTTTCTGCAGCTTGTTCAGAATCTAGAGCAGGGAAACAGGTTCCGCAAACTTTTTCTGCCCTTTCGGATCTCGGGCATCATATGATGCGAGTTTGAGACGCTTTGGATACTTTTCATTTTTTTGAAAAAATCCTGACCCGCGGGTCACAGTTTTTGCCTTCTTTTTCTCTCCTGAGCTGCACGCAGGTTTCTGCAGCTTGTTCAGAATCTAGAGCAGGGAAACAGGTTCCGAAAACTTTTCCTCCCCTTCCGGATCTCGGGCATCATATGACGCGAGTTTGAGACGCTTTGGATACTTTTCATTTTTTTGAAAAATCCTGACCCCCGGGTCACAGTTTTTGTCTTCTTTTTCTCTCCTGAGCTGCACTCAGGTTTCTGCAGCTTGTATAGAATCTAGAGCAGGGAAACAGGTTCCATAACCTTTTTCTGCCGTTTCGGATCTCGGGCATCATATGACGCCAGTTTCAGATGCTTTCGATATTTTTCATTTTTTTGAAAAAATCATGACCCGCGGGTCAGAGTTTTTGCCTTCTTTTTCTCTCCTGAGCTGCACTCATGTTTCTGCAGCTTGTTCAGAATCTAGAGCAGGGAAACAGGTTTCACAAACTTTTTCTGCCCTTTCGGATCTCGGGCATCATATGACGCGAGTTTGAGATGCTTTGGATACTTTTCATTTTTTTGAAAAAATCCTGACCCGCGGGTCACAGTTTTTGCCTTCCTTTTCTTTCCTGAGCTGCACTCAGATTTCTGCATCTTCTTCAGACAGTTTTTGCCTTCTTTTTCTCTCCTGAGCTGCACTCAGGTTTCTGCAGCTTGTTCAGAATCTAGAGCAGGGAAACAGGTTCCGCAAACTTTTTCTGCCCTTTCGGATCTCGGGCATCATATGACGCGAGTTTGAGACGCTTTGGATACTTTTCATTTTTTTGAAAAAATCCTGACCCGCGGGTCACAGTTTTTGCCTTCTTTTTCTCTCCTGAGCTACCCTCAGGTTTCTGCAGCTTGTTCAGAATCTAGAGCAGGGAAACAGGTTCCGCAAATTCTTTCTGCCCTTTCTGATCTCGGGCATCATATTACGCGAGTTTGAAACGCTTTGGATACTTTTCATTTTTTTGAAAAAATCCTGACCAGAGTTTTTCGGGTCAGAGTTTTTGCCTTCTTTTTCTCTCCTGAGCTGCACTCAGGTTTCTGCAGCTTGTTCAGAATCTAGAGCAGGGAAACAGGTTCCGCAAACTTTTTCTGCCCTTTCGGGTCTCGGGCATCATATGACGCGAGTTTGAAACGCTTTGGATACTTTTCATTTTTTTGAAAAAATCCTGACCCGCGGGTCACAGTTTTTGTCTTCTTTTTCTCTCCTGAGCTGCACTCAGGTTTCTGCAGCTTGTTCAGAATCTAGAGCAGGGAAACAGGTTCCCTAAACTTTTTCTGCCGTTTCGGATCTCGGCCATCATATGACGCGAGTTTGAAACGCTTTGGATACTTTTCATTTTTTTGAAAAAATCCTGACCCGCGGGTCACAGTTTTTGCCTTCTTTTTCTCTCCTGAGCTACCCTCAGGTTTCTGCAGCTTGTTCAGAATCTAGAGCAGGGAAACAGGTTCCGCAAATTCTTTCTGCCCTTTCTGATCTCGGGCATCATATTACGCGAGTTTGAAACGCTTTGGATACTTTTCATTTTTTTGAAAAAATCCTGACCAGAGTTTTTCGGGTCAGAGTTTTTGCATTCTTTTTCTCTCCTGAGCTGCACTCAGGTTTCTGCAGCTTGTTCAGAATCTAGAGCAGGGAAACAGGTTCCGCAAACTTTTTCTGCCCTTTCGGATCTCGGGCATCATATGATGCGAGTTTGAGACGCTTTGGATACTTTTCATTTTTTTGAAAAAATCCTGACCCGCGGGTCACAGTTTTTGCCTTCTTTTTCTCTCCTGAGCTGCACGCAGGTTTCTGCAGCTTGTTCAGAATCTAGAGCAGGGAAACAGGTTCCGAAAACTTTTCCTCCCCTTCCGGATCTCGGGCATCATATGACGCGAGTTTGAGACACTTTGTATACTTTTCATTTTTTTGAAAAATCCTGACCCGCGGGTCACAGTTTTTGTCTTCTTTTTCTCTCCTGAGCTGCACTCAGGTTTCTGCAGCTTGTTCAGAATCTAGAGCAGGGAAACAGGTTCCCTAAACTTTTTCTGCCGTTTCGGATCTCGGGCATCATGTGACGACAGTTTCAGATGCTTTCGATATTTTTCATTTTTTTGAAAAAATCATGACCCGCGGGTCAGAGTTTTTGCCTTCTTTTTCTCTCCTGAGCTGCACTCAGGTTTCTGCAGCTTGTTCAGAATCTAGAGCAGGGAAACAGGTTTCACAAACTTTTTCTGCCCTTTCGGATCTCGGGCATCATATGACGCGAGTTTGAGATGCTTTGGATACTTTTCATTTTTTTGAAAAAATCCTGACCCGCGGGTCACAGTTTTTGCCTTCCTTTTCTTTCCTGAGCTGCACTCAGATTTCTGCATCTTCTTCAGACAGTTTTTGCCTTCTTTTTCTCTCCTGAGCTGCACTCAGGTTTCTGCAGCTTGTTCAGAATCTAGAGCAGGGAAACAGGTTCCGCAAACTTTTTCTGCCCTTTCGGATCTCGGGCATCATATGACGCGAGTTTGAGACGCTTTGGATACTTTTCATTTTTTTGAAAAAATCCTGACCCGCTGGTCACAGTTTTTGCCTTCTTTTTCTCTCCTGAGCTACCCTCAGGTTTCTGCAGCTTGTTCAGAATCTAGAGCAGGGAAACAGGTTCCGCAAACTTTTTCTGCCCTTTCGGATCTCATGCATCATATGATGCGAGTTTGAGACGCTTTGGATACATTTCATTTTTTTGAAAAAATCCTGACCCGCGGGTCACAGTTTTGCCTTCTTTTTCTCTCCTGAGCTGCACTCAGGTTTCTGCAGCTTGTTCAGAATCTAGAGCAGGGAAACAGGTTCCGCAAATTCTTTCTGCCCTTTCTGATCTCGGGCATCATATTACGCGAGTTTGAAACGCTTTGGATACTTTTCATTTTTTTGAAAAAATCCTGACCAGAGTTTTTCGGGTCAGAGTTTTTGCATTCTTTTTCTCTCCTGAGCTGCACTCAGGTTTCTGCAGCTTGTTCAGAATCTAGAGCAGGGAAACAGGTTCCGCAAACTTTTTCTGCCCTTTCGGATCTCGGGCATCATATGATGCGAGTTTGAGACGCTTTGGATACTTTTCATTTTTTTGAAAAAATCCTGACCCGCGGGTCACAGTTTTTGCCTTCTTTTTCTCTCCTGAGCTGCACGCAGGTTTCTGCAGCTTGTTCAGAATCTAGAGCAGGGAAACAGGTTCCGAAAACTTTTCCTCCCCTTCCGGATCTCGGGCATCATATGACGCGAGTTTGAGACGCTTTGTATACTTTTCATTTTTTTGAAAAATCCTGACCCGCGGGTCACAGTTTTTGTCTTCTTTTTCTCTCCTGAGCTGCACTCAGGTTTCTGCAGCTTGTTCAGAATCTAGAGCAGGGAAACAGGTTCCCTAAACTTTTTCTGCCGTTTCGGATCTCGGGCATCATATGACGACAGTTTCAGATGCTTTCGATATTTTTCATTTTTTTGAAAAAATCATGACCCGCGGGTCAGAGTTTTTGCCTTCTTTTTCTCTCCTGAGCTGCACTCAGGTTTCTGCAGCTTGTTCAGAATCTAGAGCAGGGAAACAGGTTTCACAAACTTTTTCTGCCCTTTCGGATCTCGGGCATCATATGACGCGAGTTTGAGATGCTTTGGATACTTTTCATTTTTTTGAAAAAATCCTGACCCGCGGGTCACAGTTTTTGCCTTCCTTTTCTTTCCTGAGCTGCACTCAGATTTCTGCATCTTCTTCAGACAGTTTTTGCCTTCTTTTTCTCTCCTGAGCTGCACTCAGGTTTCTGCAGCTTGTTCAGAATCTAGAGCAGGGAAACAGGTTCCGCAAACTTTTTCTGCCCTTTCGGATCTCGGGCATCATATGACGCGAGTTTGAGACGCTTTGGATACTTTTCATTTTTTTGAAAAAATCCTGACCCGCTGGTCACAGTTTTTGCCTTCTTTTTCTCTCCTGAGCTACCCTCAGGTTTCTGCAGCTTGTTCAGAATCTAGAGCAGGGAAACAGGTTCCGCAAACTTTTTCTGCCCTTTCGGATCTCATGCATCATATGATGCGAGTTTGAGACGCTTTGGATACATTTCATTTTTTTGAAAAAATCCTGACCCGCGGGTCACAGTTTTGCCTTCTTTTTCTCTCCTGAGCTGCACTCAGGTTTCTGCAGCTTGTTCAGAATCTAGAGCAGGGAAACAGGTTCCGCAAATTCTTTCTGCCCTTTCTGATCTCGGGCATCATATTACGCGAGTTTGAAACGCTTTGGATACTTTTCATTTTTTTGAAAAAATCCTGACCAGATTTTTTCGGGTCAGAGTTTTTGCCTTCTTTTTCTCTCCTGAGCTGCACTCAGGTTTCTGCAGCTTGTTCAGAATCTAGAGCAGGGAAACAGGTTCCGCAAACTTTTTCTGCCCTTTCGGGTCTCGGGCATCATATGACGCGAGTTTGAAACGCTTTGGATACTTTTCATTTTTTTGAAAAAATCCTGACCCGCGGGTCACAGTTTTTGTCTTCTTTTTCTCTCCTGAGCTGCACTCAGGTTTCTGCAGCTTGTTCAGAATCTAGAGCAGGGAAACAGGTTTCACAAACTTTTTCTGCCCTTTCGGATCTCGGGCATCATATGACGCGAGTTTGAGATGCTTTGGATACTTTTCATTTTTTTGAAAAAATCCTGACCCGCGGGTCAGAGTTTTTGCCTTCTTTTTCTCTCCTGAGCTGCACTCAGGTTTCTGCAGCTTGTTCAGAATCTAGAGCAGGGAAACAGGTTTCACAAACTTTTTCTGCCCTTTCGGATCTCGGGCATCATATGACGCGAGTTTGAGATGCTTTGGATACTTTTCATTTTTTTGAAAAAATCCTGACCCGCGGGTCACAGTTTTTGCCTTCCTTTTCTTTCCTGAGCTGCACTCAGATTTCTGCATCTTCTTCAGACAGTTTTTGCCTTCTTTTTCTCTCCTGAGCTGCACTCAGGTTTCTGCAGCTTGTTCAGAATCTAGAGCAGGGAAACAGGTTCCGCAAACTTTTTCTGCCCTTTCGGATCTCGGGCATCATATGACGCGAGTTTGAGACGCTTTGGATACTTTTCATTTTTTTGAAAAAATCCTGACCCGCGGGTCACAGTTTTTGCCTTCTTTTTCTCTCCTGAGCTACCCTCAGGTTTCTGCAGCTTGTTCAGAATCTAGAGCAGGGAAACAGGTTCCGCAAATTCTTTCTGCCCTTTCTGATCTCGGGCATCATATTACGCGAGTTTGAAACGCTTTGGATACTTTTCATTTTTTTGAAAAAATCCTGACCAGAGTTTTTCGGGTCAGAGTTTTTGCCTTCTTTTTCTCTCCTGAGCTGTACTCAGGTTTCTGCAGCTTGTTCAGAATCTAGAGCAGGGAAACAGGTTCCGCAAACTTTTTCTGCCCTTTCGGGTCTCGGGCATCATATGACGCGAGTTTGAAACGCTTTGGATACTTTTCATTTTTTTGAAAAAATCCTGACCCGCGGGTCACAGTTTTTGTCTTCTTTTTCTCTCCTGAGCTGCACTCAGGTTTCTGCAGCTTGTTCAGAATCTAGAGCAGGGAAACAGGTTCCCTAAACTTTTTCTGCCGTTTCGGATCTCGGCCATCATATGACGCCAGTTTCAGATGCTTTGAATACTTTTCATTTTTTTGAAAAAATCCTGACCCGCGGGTCACAGTTTTTGCCTTCTTTTTCTCTCCTGAGCTGCACTCAGGTTTCTGCAGCTTGTTCAGAATCTAGAGCAGGGAAACAGGTTCCGCAAATTCTTTCTGCCCTTTCTGATCTCGGGCATCATATGACGCGAGTTGAAACGCTTTGGATAGTTTTCATTTTTTTGAAAAAATCCTGACTAGAGTTTTTCGGGTCAGAGTTTTTGCATTCTTTTTCTCTCCTGAGCTGCACTCAGGTTTCTGCAGCTTGTTCAGAATCTAGAGCAGGGAAACAGGTTCCGCAAACTTTTTCTGCCGTTTCGGATCTCGGCCATCATATGACGCCAGTTTCAGATGCTTTTGATACTTTTCATTTTTTTGAAAAAATCCTGACCCGCGGGTCAGAGTTTTTGCCTTCTTTTTCTCTCCTGAGCTGCACTCAGGTTTCTGCAGCTTGTTCAGAATCTAGAGCAGGGAAACAGGTTTCACAAACTTTTTCTGCCCTTTCGGATCTCGGGCATCATATGACGCGAGTTTGAGATGCTTTGGATACTTTTCATTTTTTTGAAAAAATCCTGACCCGCGGGTCACAGTTTTTGCCTTCCTTTTCTCTCCTGAGCTGCACTCAGATTTCTGCAGCTTCTTCAGATAGTTTTTGCCTTCTTTTTCTCTCCTGAGCTGCACTCAGGTTTCTGCAGCTTGTTCAGAATCTAGAGCAGGGAAACAGGTTCCGCAATTTTTTTCTGCCCTTTCGGATCTCGGGCATCATATGACGCGAGTTTGAGACGCTTTGGATGTCATGAACCTTTAATGGTCATGAGTTATTAGAAATCTGATGACAACACTTTGGTTCCAGTAAGGGACTCTGGGAGATGGTTATAGTCAGAAAAGACAGGCCTTGCCAATTTGCAAAGTTAAGTTTCATTTTCCCAGCTGAAGACGGTTAGAAGAAGCCTTAACAAGCTGCACCTGTTTATCTTTGCTGATTAGCCAGTGCCTGGCACCCAAGATCATCCTTGGCCTATGCAGTTGGAAAACACCGTTGGGAGGGGGGCCTGAAGGCGCGAAAATGTGAGAAACATCGAGAAGAAAGTTACATCAGTCAATTCCTGATTGGTCAATTAATCTTGGACCGTTAGGATCTTTTCACCTTAAGTATAGGGCTAGGGACCCACAGCCGTTGTTCTCTGTTCTCTGCCTATGCTGACTGGCACCAGAGTTCCAAACCTTTTCTGCCTTATGGTTCCTGGGGTTGCTTATGGGAAGGCAACCTATGTCTGGTTCCATTGCTTTATGTTGAACATCCATCTCTCTTAGGAGAGGTGCCACGCAACCAACTACCTCGTATGTAAGTAGTTAGGTGAGCTAGTTTATTATTTTCTTGTTGTGTGTATGAATTCTCTTGTAAGAACCTAAACCCCTGTTGGGTGAATGGTCTTAAAGGATTACTTGCTGCTATATGATATGTGCACTTATATATTTTAATAAAGCTACTTCTATTTAACCTGGTGTGTTCATTTGAGAGAAGGGGTGGTTCTGAATTCAGTGTTTTGACCCAACCTCAGTCACTCACTACCAAAGAGGGTTAAGAAGTTAAAAGCTTGGATTTTAAGTGTTAAACCAGAGGTGCCTGGCAAGGAGTGTAACTGTGACTCTTGCCTTTTAGGACCTTGGTTTTATATACCTTCTGGGCTCAGAGATCCCCTGGCTCTGAGTGGACCAGTATACAGGGGTGGTGGCAGCCTACCTTCTACCTTGCAGGGTTGTTGTGAGCGTACACAGCCTTGGCAAGGGTGAAGTAATAGCTTTTCGGTTCCAGTCTCATTTCCCTAAGGGTGGGGGTCTGAGCCTGATGCATGTTCCCGGGACCCTGAGGGTCGGGCGGGCATGACATGGCTGGCAGTGGTGAGGATCGAAGCCATTCCTGCTCTTAAGTGAACACGCTGTGTGAGATAAGTGCATTGCAGCAAGTTGTAAATTTTAAAGAGACTTCTGACACAATTGTTTGTTACTTTGGGTAGTAAGGTTAGTGCAGAATGTCGCAAAAGATAAAAACCAGATCTCAAAAGAATGGAGCCGAGGATGTGCTCCTGGCAGACACTGCGTTGCCTAGTCAGCTTGTTCAGCTGGAAGAAGGCGCTGCTGCTCTGTCGTTTATACCTCAGCCTTCTGTGGATGACAAGGAGTTCGTGTCTAAGCAAACTGAGGATAGCGAAGATGAGGAGGAATCAGATTTGGATGAGGAAGAGCTGCCTAGGAGCATGCAGCGCTACCTGGCTAAGCAAATGAAGCTGTTGTCCCTGCAGTTCAAGGCTATGGAGGAAGATCGCCGGAGTAGGGAAAGCTTTGCTCGTGAGATGCAACAACCGCGAGGAGGAAGACCAGACCTCCATAAAAAATCCTTTCCGACCTTTCGTGAGACAGATGACATCTTTACCTTCTTCCAAGTTTTTGCTCACTCTTGTAGAGATCAAGGTGTGCCTAAAAAGTACTGGATGAGTGCTTTACGCATTAATGCTGAAGGCGAGTTGAGAGAACTGTTGAACTCCTTGCCACTGGAGTATGCAGATGATTTTGACTACTTTTATGCTGTAGCCAAGTCTCACTTTGCGCTAACATCAGAGGATTGTTTTCGGCATTTAGAAGCAGACCAGAAGAAGTCTCGGGAAAGCTTCTCAGCCTTTGCTGCACGGATGGGCAGAAATGTGGAACGTTGGGCTGACACAGCCGAGGCTGTAACCCGAGAGGAGGTTTTAGATCTGTTTGCAAAAGAACTGTTTTACAGACGCCTCCCTCGAGATTTGATGGCTCTGGTCAGAGACCAGCAGCCCCGTTCTCTGACTGAAGCAGGCATGCTAGCAGATCGTATGTTTAAAAACAGAGCTGGAGAAAAGTATACTTTGTTTCGGAGACCGGAGTACGTTCCTGTGAAACCGCCGAGGCGAGAGACCGCAGGTATGCAGAAACCAGGGCAACCGGCGAAGGAAGAGAAAGGGGGGCCTGCTGGCTACTTCAAAGTGCCTTCCGCCCGGCCCGAGGCTGCATTGCAAGAGAAGCCCCGTGGAGAAATAATCTGCTTTAAATGTGGGCAAATTGGTCATAAGGCTAATTCCTGTTCTAAAACCTTGTCTAAGCCCAAATCTGCTGGAAGGAAGAACCCAAATGTTGCTCCAGTTGCACGCGTGAGAGACTTAACGTCCCCTGGAGCGGAACCTCCTGAACTTTCTTCATGGTCGTCAGCCGAGGAGAATGAAGGAGCAGAATCGGAATTTGTATTTTCTGCCCCAAATTCACAAGATCGTCCTGAGACCCCTCGTGGACCAGTTGTTAAAGCCCTGTCGGTGAGTGTTGTACAAAATATATCCGGGGGCCAAGAGGGAGAAGAAAAGGATGGTTTGCTGCAAGGGAGGGACTGTCCAGAACCTCTTTCATCGGAATGCAAGGAATGGGTTCAAACGCAGTTTTCAGAACCCATATATGTTAACTGTATTCAGGTCATGGGACGGGTAGATTCGGGCGCAGAGCTCTCCAGTGTTGCTGAACACTTGGTGAAGCCAGAGCAATATGTCCCTGACTTACAAGTGACTGTCACGGCTTATGGACCCAGGGCTGTGCAAGCTCGTGTGGCCGAGCTAGTGCTTTCATACAAGAATTGGACTGGGCGCCATAGAGTTCTAGTTCATTCAACCAACAGTTTGTGGGACGTTTTGATAGGAACAGACCTGCTCTTCCTGCACCATAAAGAGACTGAACGTAGGGCGGAGAGGGATGCTCTTGCTAAGTCTCAAGTTTTGTTAGACACCTGGAAAGGTAGTGGGAGAGAAGCTAAGGCTTTAAAGGAACGGGCTGTGTGCTTGCCTAAGCCGCAGAAAGAAAGTTCGCTTTTGCAGCCCAGGGGAGGGGGGCTGATGGAATGTAAAGTGCCGCCTGTTGGCTCTCAAGGAACTAAGACAGTTCTAAAAAGGAAGGAAAGCCTTCAAGGTTGTAAAAGCAAAACAGAAGTTAACTCGGCTGTTTTATTACCAGCGGAGGAATCTGAGCCTCCTAATAGACATTTAATTATGGCCTGTACCAAGGCGTGTGAATTTGCAGAGGATTCTTTGGATTTGGTTACAGAGAGTCAACAAGCAGGGGGGATAACTGAAATTACCCTGCCCGAAGGTTTGACTCAGGAGCAACGAAGGCAATTAGTTCAAATCCTGATGGACTTTAAACCTATGTTTTCCAGTAAGCCTGGAAGAACTGACTTGGCTATTCATTCCATTAACACCGGGGATCATCCCCCTATGCAAGCTTCTCCGTACAGTGTTATAGGACGAAATGCAGAAGTGGTAGAGAGGGAAATCCAAGCTATGCTGGAAATGGGAGTTATTGAACCCTCTACCAGTCCCTGGTCCTCCCCTATTGTGCTAGTGGCTAAACGGGAAGCTAATGAAGTGCGTTTCTGTGTGGATTACAGGAAGCTGAACCAGATTTCCCAAGTGGATCCGTATCCTTTGCCTAGGATGGACCATTTAATAGAAAGACTGGGAGCAGCAAAATACATCACTACACTGGATTTAACTAAGGGATATTGGCAAGTGCCTCTAGATGGGGACGCTGCTGTGAAATCTGCTTTTGTCACGCATATGGGCTTGTTCCAGTTCAAGGTTCTCCCATTCGGACTTCGAAATGCCCCAGCCACGTTCATGAGGCTTATTAATTCTGTGATTAATGGCCTAGGTGAATTTTCTTGTGCGTATCTGGACGATCTGGCCATCTTTAGCCCTGACTGGAAGTCGCATTTGAACCATTTGAGAATTGTTTTACAGCGACTGCAGGCCGCTGGACTAACCATCAAAGCGCAGAAATGTCAATTTGGTCTGGGGGAAGTTGTGTATTTGGGCCACCGGGTGGGGCAGGATTGTGTCAAACCCCTAGAGGCTAAGATCGAAGCTATTCAAAATTGGCCTGTCCCTAAGACCAAGAAACAGGTTCAATCTTTTTTGGGGTTAGCCGGCTATTACAGAAAATTTGCTCCACATTTTAGTAGTGTTGCTACCCCTCTAACTGAACTGTGCAAAAAGACTATGCCAATGCGTGTCATTTGGACTGATAAATGTCAAAGTGCTTTTGATGCTTTAAAGACGATGTTGATAAACTATCCTGTTTTGAAAGCTCCTGATTTTTCAAGCCCTTTTGTAGTTCAGACGGATGCCTCTAACTTTGGGCTTGGAGCTGCTTTGCTCCAGGAAGATGCTGCTGGAGAATTGCACCCTATTGCATACATTAGTAAGAAATTGCTTCCAAGAGAGCGCAATTTGGCTACCATTGAAAAGGAGTGTCTTGCTTTGGTTTGGGCTCTTGATAAGTTACGCCCGTACCTATGGGGACGTCATTTTCAATTGCAGACAGACCATTCTCCTTTGTGTTGGTTGAACAGGATGAAAAACTCCAACCAAAAATTGTTACGTTGGAGTCTGGCCCTCCAAGATTTTGATTTTACAATTCAGTTCATAAAGGGGCGTGATAATATAGTAGCTGATGCTCTATCTCGCCTATCTGTTCCAGTTGATTGATATTTGATTCATGCCTATTCCACTGACTGATTTCCCGGCTCTGATGACCTCTGGACCGTTTTTAGACCTTGTTTTACTCTTTTACGCTTTTAACATGTTTTATGGACTTTTTAAAGATTTTACGGCTTATGACCTTTTTTGAACTTGGACCAGTTTTGGATCACCCCATTTTTTATTCTATTTTTTTTATTATTTTTTTTTTTATATATAATAAAGTTTTCTTTTTTGGGGGGGTGTTTTAGGGGTCCCTTATTTCTTTTTTTCTCTTTTTTCTCCTTTATTGTTTGTTATGTGGTAACTTTGAACTTAATTAGAAGGCATAAGACAAGAAGTAGCTCACTGGCTTAAAATGTATTAAATTGTTTTTTCTTTCTCTTTTGTATATGCTGTATTGTAATGTTGATGGAATTTTTTTTTCTGATTGTTCCCTTATTCCTGGTTGCTGTGGCGATGACGCAGAACTATTCAGAGTTCTGACATCATCTTCCCAAAAAGGGGCGTGTCATGAACCTGTAATGGTCATGAGTTATTAGAAATCTGATGACAACACTTTGGTTCCAGTAAGGGACTCTGGGAGATGGTTATAGTCAGAAAAGACAGGCCTTGCCAATTTGCAAAGTTAAGTTTCATTTTCCCAGCTGAAGACGGTTAGAAGAAGCCTTAACAAGCTGCACCTGTTTATCTTTGCTGATTAGCCAGTGCCTGGCACCCAAGGTCATCCTTGGCCTATGCAGTTGGAAAACACCGTTGGGAGGGGGGCCTGAAGGCGCGAAAATGTGAGAAACATCGAGAAGAAAGTTACATCAGTCAATTCCTGATTGGTCAATTAATCTTGGACCGTTAGGATCTTTTTCCCTTAAGTATAGGGCTAGGGACCCACAGCCGTTGTTCTCTGTTCTCTGCCTATGCTGACTGGCACCAGAGTTCCAAACCTTTTCTGCCTTATGGTTCCTGGGGTTGCTTATGGGAAGGCAACCTATGTCTGGTTCCATTGCTTTATGTTGAACATCCATCTCTCTTAGGAGAGGTGCCACGCAACCAACTACCTCGTATGTAAGTAGTTAGGTGAGCTAGTTTATTATTTTCTTGTTGTGTGTATGAATTCTCTTGTAAGAACCTAAACCCCTGTTGGGTGAATGGTCTTAAAGGATTACTTGCTGCTATATGATATGTGCACTTATATGTTTTAATAAAGCTACTTCTATTTAACCTGGTGTGTTCATTTGAGAGAAGGGGTGGTTCTGAATTCAGTGTTTTGACCCAACCTCAGTCACTCACTACCAAAGAGGGTTAAGAAGTTAAAAGCTTGGATTTTAAGTGTTAAACCAGAGGTGCCTGGCAAGGAGTGTAACTGTGACTCTTGCCTTTTAGGACCTTGGTTTTATATACCTTCTGGGCTCAGAGATCCCCTGGCTCTGAGTGGACCAGTATACAGGGGTGGTGGCAGCCTACCTTCTACCTTGCAGGGTTGTTGTGAGCGTACACAGCCTTGGCAAGGGTGAAGTAATAGCTTTTCGGTTCCAGTCTCATTTCCCTAAGGGTGGGGGTCTGAGCCTGATGCATGTTCCCGGGACCCTGAGGGTCGGGCGGGCATGACATTGGATACTTCCCATTTTTTTGAAAAAATCCTGACCCGCGGGTCACAGTTTTTGCCTTCTTTTTCTCTCCTGAGCTGCACTCAGGTTTCTGCAGCTTGTTCAGAATCTAGAGCAGGGAAACAGGTTCCGTAAACTTTTTCTGCCGTTTCGGATCTCGGCCATCATATGACGCCAGTTTCAGATGCTTTGGATACTTTTCATTTTTTTGAAAAAATCCTGACCCGCGGGTCAGAGTTTTTGCCTTCTTTTTCTCTCCTGAGCTGCACTCAGGTTTCTGCAGCTTGTTCAGAATCTAGAGCAGGGAAACAGGTTTCACAAACTTTTTCTGCCCTTTCGGATCTCGGGCATCATATGACGCGAGTTTGTGATGCTTTGGATACTTTTCATTTTTTTGAAAAAATCCTGACCCGCGGGTCACTGTTTTTGCCTTCCTTTTCTCTCCTGAGCTGCACTCAGATTTCTGCAGCTTCTTCAGACAGTTTTTGCCTTCTTTTTCTCTCCTGAGCTGCACGCAGGTTTCTGCAGCTTGTTCAGAATCTAGAGCAGGGAAACAGGTTCCGCAAACTTTTCCTGCCCTTTCGGATCTCGGGCATCATATGACGCGAGTTTGAGACGCTTTGGATACTTTTCATTTTTTTGAAAAAATCCTGACCCGCGGGTCACAGTTTTTGTCTTCTTTTTCTCTCCTGAGCTGCACTCAGGTTTCTGCAGCTTGTTCAGAATCTAGAGCAGGGAAACAGGTTCCGTAAACTTTTTCTGCCGTTTCGGATCTCGGGCATCATATGACGCGAGTTTGAGACGCTTTGGATACTTTTCATTTTTTTGAAAAAATCCTGACCAGAGTTTTTCGGGTCAGAGTTTTTGCATTCTTTTTCTCTCCTGAGCTGCACTCAGGTTTCTGCAGCTTGTTAAGAATCTAGAGCAGGGAAACAGGTTCCGCAAACTTTTTCTGCCCTTTCGGATCTCGGGCAACATATGACGCGCGTTTGAGACCCTTTGGATACTTTTCATTTTTTTGAAAAAATCCTGACCCGCGGGTCACAGTTTTTGCCTTCTTTTTCTCTCCTGAGCTGCACTCAGGTTTCTGCAGCTTGTTCAGAATCTAGAGCAGGGAAACAGGTTCCGCAAACTTTTCCTGCCCTTTCGGATCTCGGGCATCATATGACGCGAGTTTGAGACGCTTTGGATACTTTTCATTTTTTTGAAAAAATCCTGACCCGCGGGTCACAGTTTTTGCCTTCTTTTTCTCTCCTGAGCTGCACTCAGGTTTCTGCAGCTTGTTCAGAATCTAGAGCAGGGAAACAGGTTCCACAAATTCTTTCTGCCCTTTCTGATCTTGGGCATCATATAACGCGAGTTTGAGACGCTTTGGATACTTTTCATTTTTTTGAAAAAATCCTGGCCAGAGTTTTTCGGGTCAGAGTTTTTGCCTTCTTTTTCTCTCCTGAGCTGCACTCAGGTTTCTGCAGCTTGTTCAGAATCTAGAGCAGGGAAACAGGTTCCGCAAACTTTTTCTGCCCTTTCGGATCTCGGGCATCATATGATGCGAGTTTGAGACGCTTTGGATACTTTTCATTTTTTTGAAAAAATCCTGACCCGCGGGTCACAGTTTTTGCCTTCTTTTTCTCTCCTGAGCTGCACGCAGGTTTCTGCAGCCTGTTCAGAATCTAGAGCAGGGAAACAGGTTCCGAAAACTTTTCCTCCCCTTCCGGATCTCGGGCATCATATGACGCGAGTTTGAGACGCTTTGGATACTTTTCATTTTTTTGAAAAAATCCTGACCCGCGGGTCACAGTTTTTGTCTTCTTTTTCTCTCCTGAGCTGCACTCAGGTTTCTGCAGCTTGTTCAGAATCTAGAGCAGGGAAACAGGTTCCATAAACTTTTTCTACCGTTTCGGATCTCGGGCATCATATGACGCCAGTTTCAGATGCTTTCGATATTTTTCATTTTTTTGAAAAAATCCTGACCCGCGGGTCAGAGTTTTTGCCTTCTTTTTCTCTCCTGAGCTGCACTCAGGTTTCTGCAGCTTGTTCAGAATCTAGAGCAGGGAAACAGGTTTCACAAACTTTTTCTGCCCTTTCGGATCTCGGGCATCATATGACGTGAGTTTGAGATGCTTTGGATACTTTTCATTTTTTTGAAAAAATCCTGACCCGCGGGTCACAGTTTTTGCCTTCCTTTTCTTTCCTGAGCTGCACTCAGATTTCTGCATCTTCTTCAGACAGTTTTTGCCTTCTTTTTCTCTCCTGAGCTGCACTCAGGTTTCTGCAGCTTGTTCAGAATCTAGAGCAGGGAAACAGGTTCCGCAAACTTTTTCTGCCCTTTCGGATCTCGGGCATCATATGACGCGAGTTTGAGACGCTTTGGATACTTTTCATTTTTTTGAAAAAATCCTGACCCGCGGGTCACAGTTTTTGCCTTCTTTTTCTCTCCTGAGCTGCACTCAGGTTTCTGCAGCTTGTTCAGAATCTAGAGCAGGGAAACAGGTTCCGCAAACTTTTTCTGCCCTTTCGGATCTCGGGCATCATATGACGCGAGTTTGAGACGCTTTGGATACTTTTCATTTTTTTGAAAAAATCCTGACCCGCGGGTCACAGTTTTTGCCTTCTTTTTCTCTCCTGAGCTGCACTCAGGTTTCTGCAGCTTGTTCAGAATCTAGAGCAGGGAAACAGGTTCCGCAAATTCTTTCTGCCCTTTCTGATCTCGGGCATCATATGACGCGAGTTTGAAACGCTTTGGATACTTTTCATTTTTTTGAAAAAATCCTGACTAGAGTTTTTCGGGTCAGAGTTTTTGCATTCTTTTTCTCTCCTGAGCTGCACTCAGGTTTCTGCAGCTTGTTCAGAATCTAGAGCAGGGAAACAGTCTCCGTAAACTTTTTCTGCCGTTTCGGATCTCGGGCATCACATGATGCCAGTTTCAGATGCTTTGGATACTTTTCATTTTTTTGAAAAAATCCTGACCCGCGGGTCAGAGTTTTTGCCTTCTTTTTCTCTCCTGAGCTGCACTCAGGTTTCTGCAGCTTGTTCAGAATCTAGAGCAGGGAAACAGGTTTCACAAACTTTTTCTGCCCTTTCGGATCTCGGGCATCATATGACACGAGTTTGAGATGCTTTGTATACTTCTCATTTTTTTGAAAAAATCCTGACCCGCGGGTCACAGTTTTTGCCTTCCTTTTCTCTCCTGAGCTGCACTCAGATTTCTGCAGCTTCTTCAGACAGTTTTTGCCTTCTTTTTCTCTCCTGAGCTGCACTCAGGTTTCTGCAGCTTGTTCAGAATCTAGAGCAGGGAAACAGGTTCCGCAATTTTTTTCTGCCCTTTCGGATCTCGGGCATCATATGACGCGAGTTTGAGACGCTTTGGATACTTCCCATTTTTTTGAAAAAATCCTGACCCGCGGGTCACAGTTTTTGCCTTCTTTTTCTCTCCTGAGCTGCACTCAGGTTTCTGCAGCTTGTTCAGAATCTAGAGCAGGGAAAAAGGTTCCGCAAACTTTTTCTGCCCTTTCGGATCTCGGGCATCATATGACGCGAGTTTGAGACGCTTTGGATACTTTTCATTTTTTTGAAAAAATCCTGACTAGAGTTTTTCGGGTCAGAGTTTTTGCCTTCTTTTTCTCTCCTGAGCTGCACTCAGGTTTCTGCAGCTTGTTCAGAATCTAGAGCAGGGAAACAGGTTCCGTAAACTTTTTCTGCCCTTTCGGATCTCGGGCATCATATGACGCCAGTTTCAGATGCTTTGGATACTTTTCATTTTTTTGAAAAAATCCTGACCCGCGGGTCACAGTTTTTGTCTTCTTTTTCTCTCCTGAGCTGCACTCAGGTTTCTGCAGCTTGTTCAGAATCTAGAGCAGGGAAACAGGTTCCGTAAACTTTTTCTGCCGTTTCGGATCTCAGGCATCATATGACGCCAGTTTCAGATGCTTTGGATACTTTTCATTTTTTTGAAAAAATCCTGACCCGTAGGTCACAGTTTTTGCCTTCTTTTTCTCTCCTGAGCTGCACTCAGGTTTCTGCAGCTCGTTCAGAATCTAGAGCAGGGAAACAGGTTTCACAAACTTTTTCTGCCCTTTCGGATCTCGGGCATCATATGACGTGAGTTTGAGATGCTTTGGATACTTTTCATTTTTTTGAAAAAATCCTGACCCGCGGGTCACAGTTTTTGCCTTCCTTTTCTCTCCTGAGCTGCACTCAGATTTCCGCAGCTTCTTCAGACAGTTTTTGCCTTCTTTTTCTCTCCTGAGCTGCACTCAGGTTTCTGCAGCTTGTTCAGAATCTAGAGCAGGGAAACAGGTTCCGCAAACTTTTTCTGCCCTTTCGGATCTCGGGCATCATATGACGCGAGTTTGAGACGCTTTGGATACTTTTCATTTTTTTGAAAAAATCCTGACCGGCAGGTCACAGTTTTTGCCTTCTTTTTCTCTCCTGAGCTGCACTCAGGTTTCTGCAGCTTGTTCAGAATCTAGAGCAGGGAAACAGGTTCCGCAAATTCTTTCTGCCCTTTCTGATCCCGGGCATCATATGACGCGAGTTTGAAACGCTTTGGATACTTTTCATTTTTTTGAAAAAATCCTGACCAGAGTTTTTCGGGTGAGAGTTTTTGCATTCTTTTTCTCTCCTGAGCTGCACTCAGGTTTCTGCAGCTTGTTCAGAATCTAGAGCAGGGAAACAGGTTCCGAAAACTTTTTCTGCCCTTTCGGATCTCGGGCATCATATGACGCGAGTTTGAGACACTTTGGAGACTTTTCATTTTTTTGAAAAAATCCTGACCCGCGGGTCACAGTTTTTGTCTTCTTTTTCTCTCCTGAGCTGCACTCAGGTTTCTGCAGCTTGTTCAGAATCTAGAGCAGGGAAACAGGTTCCGTAAACTTTTTCTGCCGTTTCGGATCTCGGGCATCATATGACGCCAGTTTCAGATGCTTTGGATACTTTTCATTTTTTTGAAAAAATCCTGACCCGTAGGTCACAGTTTTTGCCTTCTTTTTCTCTCCTGAGCTGCACTCAGGTTTCTGCAGCTCGTTCAGAATCTAGAGCAGGGAAACAGGTTTCACAAACTTTTTCTGCCCTTTTGGATCTCGGGCATCATATGACGTGAGTTTGAGATGCTTTGGATACTTTTCATTTTTTTGAAAAAATCCTGACCCGCGGGTCACAGTTTTTGCCTTCCTTTTCTCTCCTGAGCTGCACTCAGATTTCCGCAGCTTCTTCAGACAGTTTTTGCCTTCTTTTTCTCTCCTGAGCTGCACTCAGGTTTCTGCAGCTTGTTCAGAATCTAGAGCAGGGAAACAGGTTCCGCAAACTTTTTCTGCCCTTTCGGATCTCGGGCATCATATGACGCGAGTTTGAGACGCTTTGGATACTTTTCATTTTTTTGAAAAAATCCTGACCGGCAGGTCACAGTTTTTGCCTTCTTTTTCTCTCCTGAGCTGCACTCAGGTTTCTGCAGCTTGTTCAGAATCTAGAGCAGGGAAACAGGTTCCGCAAATTCTTTCTGCCCTTTCTGATCCCGGGCATCATATGACGCGAGTTTGAAACGCTTTGGATACTTTTCATTTTTTTGAAAAAATCCTGACCAGAGTTTTTCGGGTGAGAGTTTTTGCATTCTTTTTCTCTCCTGAGCTGCACTCAGGTTTCTGCAGCTTGTTCAGAATCTAGAGCAGGGAAACAGGTTCCGAAAACTTTTTCTGCCCTTTCGGATCTCGGGCATCATATGACGCGAGTTTGAGACACTTTGGAGACTTTTCATTTTTTTGAAAAAATCCTGACCCGCGGGTCACCGTTTTTGTCTTCTTTTTCTCTCCTGAGCTGCCCTCAGGTTTCTGCAGCTTGTTCAGAATCTAGAGCAGGGAAACAGGTTCCGTAAACTTTTTCTGCCCTTTCGGATCTCGGCCATCATATGACGCCAGTTTCAGATGCTTTGGATACTTTTCATTTTTTTGAAAAAATCCTGACCCGCGGGTCAGAGTTTTTGCCTTCTTTTTCTCTCCTCAGCTGCACTCAGGTTTCTGCAGCTTGTTCAGAATCTAGAGCAGGGAAACAGGTTCCGCAAACTTTTTCTGCCCTTTCGGATCTCGGGCATCATATGACGTGAGTTTGAGATGCTTTGGATACTTTTCATTTTTTCAAAAAATCCTGACCCGCGGGTCACAGTTTTTGCCTTCTTTTTCTCTCCTGAGCTGCACTCAGGTTTCTGCAGCTTGTTCAGAATCTAGAGCAGGGAAACAGGTTCCGCAAACTTTTCCTGCCCTTTCGGATCTCGGGCATCATATGACGCGAGTTTGAGACGCTTTGGATACTTTTCATTTTTTTGAAAAAATCCTGACCCGCGGGTCACAGTTTTTGTCTTCTTTTTCTCTCCTGAGCTGCACTCAGGTTTCTGCAGCTTGTTCAGAATCTAGAGCAGGGAAACAGGTTCCGTAAACTTTTTCTGCCGTTTCGGATCTCGGGCATCATATGACGCCAGTTTCAGATGCTTTGGATACTTTTCATTTTTTTGAAAAAATCCTGACCCGTGGGTCACAGTTTTTGCCTTCTTTTTCTCTCCTGAGCTGCACTCAGGTTTCTGCAGCTTGTTCAGAATCTAGAGCAGGGAAACAGGTTTCACAAACTTTTTCTGCCCTTTCGGATCTCGGGCATCATATGACGTGAGTTTGAGATGCTTTGGATACTTTTCATTTTTTTGAAAAAATCCTGACCCGTGGGTCACAGTTTTTGCCTTCCTTTTCTCTCCTGAGCTGCACTCAGATTTCCGCAGCTTCTTCAGACAGTTTTTGCCTTCTTTTTCTCTCCTGAGCTGCACTCAGGTTTCTGCAGCTTGTTCAGAATCTAGAGCAGGGAAACAGGTTTCGCAAACTTTTTCTGCCCTTTCGGATCTCGGGCATCATATGACGCGAGTTTGAGACGCTTTGGATACTTTTCATTTTTTTGAAAAAATCCTGACCGGCAGGTCACAGTTTTTGCCTTCTTTTTCTCTCCTGAGCTGCACTCAGGTTTCTGCAGCTTGTTCAGAACCTAGAGCAGGGAAACAGGTTCCGCAAATTCTTTCTGCCCTTTCTGATCCCGGGCATCATATGACGCGAGTTTGAAACGCTTTGGATACTTTTCATTTTTTTGAAAAAATCCTGACCAGAGTTTTTCGGGTGAGAGTTTTTGCATTCTTTTTCTCTCCTGAGCTGCCCTCAGGTTTCTGCAGCTTGTTCAGAATCTAGAGCAGGGAAACAGGTTCCGTAAACTTTTTCTGCCCTTTCGGATCTCGGCCATCATATGACGCCAGTTTCAGATGCTTTGGATACTTTTCATTTTTTTGAAAAAATCCTGACCCGCGGGTCAGAGTTTTTGCCTTCTTTTTCTCTCCTCAGCTGCACTCAGGTTTCTGCAGCTTGTTCAGAATCTAGAGCAGGGAAACAGGTTCCGCAAACTTTTTCTGCCCTTTCGGATCTCGGGCATCATATGACGCGAGTTTGAGATGCTTTGGATACTTTTCATTTTTTGAAAAAATCCTGACCCGCGGGTCACAGTTTTTGCCTTCTTTTTCTCTCCTGAGCTGCACTCAGGTTTCTGCAGCTTGTTCAGAATCTAGAGCAGGGAAACAGGTTCCGCAAACTTTTCCTCCCCTTCCGGATCTCGGGCATCATATGACGCGAGTTTGAGACGCTTTGGATACTTTTCATTTTTTTGAAAAAATCCTGACCCGCGGGTCACAGTTTTTGTCTTCTTTTTCTCTCCTGAGCTGCACTCAGGTTTCTGCAGCTTGTTCAGAATCTAGAGCAGGGAAACAGGTTCCATAAACTTTTTCTACCGTTTCGGATCTCGGGCATCATATGACGCCAGTTTCAGATGCTTTCGATATTTTTCATTTTTTTGAAAAAATCCTGACCCGCGGGTCAGAGTTTTTGCCTTCTTTTTCTCTCCTGAGCTGCACTCAGGTTTCTGCAGCTTGTTCAGAATCTAGAGCAGGGAAACAGGTTTCACAAACTTTTTCTGCCCTTTCGGATCTCGGGCATCATATGACGTGAGTTTGAGATGCTTTGGATACTTTTCATTTTTTTGAAAAAATCCTGACCCGCGGGTCACAGTTTTTGCCTTCCTTTTCTTTCCTGAGCTGCACTCAGATTTCTGCATCTTCTTCAGACAGTTTTTGC
The DNA here is from genome assembly GCF_030035675.1 of Rhineura floridana. Taxonomy (NCBI): domain Eukaryota; kingdom Metazoa; phylum Chordata; class Lepidosauria; order Squamata; family Rhineuridae; genus Rhineura; species Rhineura floridana. The sequence goes on along the minus strand of NW_026902523.1, from coordinate 172,844 downwards.
CTTCTTTTTCTCTCCTGAGCTGCACTCAGGTTTCTGCAGCTTGTTCAGAATCTAGAGCAGGGAAACAGGTTCCGCAAACTTTTTCTGCCCCTTCGGATCTCGGGCATCATATGACGCGAGTTTGAGACGCTTTGGATACTTTTCATTTTTTTGAAAAAATCCTGACCCGCGGGTCACAGTTTTTGCCTTCTTTTTCTCTCCTGAGCTGCACTCAGGTTTCTGCAGCTTGTTCAGAATCTAGAGCAGGGAAACAGGTTCCGCAAATTCTTTCTGCCCTTTCTGATCTCGGGCATCATATGACGCGAGTTTGAAACGCTTTGGATACTTTTCATTTTTTTGAAAAAATCCTGACTAGAGTTTTTCGGGTCAGAGTTTTTGCATTCTTTTTCTCTCCTGAGCTGCACTCAGGTTTCTGCAGCTTGTTCAGAATCTAGAGCAGGGAAACAGTTTCCGTAAACTTTTTCTGCCGTTTCGGATCTCGGGCATCACATGATGCCAGTTTCAGATGCTTTGGATACTTTTCATTTTTTTGAAAAAATCCTGACCCGCGGGTCAGAGTTTTTGCCTTCTTTTTCTCTCCTGAGCTGCACTCAGGTTTCTGCAGCTTGTTCAGTATCTAGAGCAGGGAAACAGGTTTCACAAACTTTTTCTGCCCTTTCGGATCTCGGGCATCATATGACGCGAGTTTGAGATGCTTTGGATACTTTTCATTTTTTTGAAAAAATCCTGACCCGCGGGTCACAGTTTTTGCCTTCCTTTTCTCTCCTGAGCTGCACTCAGATTTCTGCAACTTCTTCAGACAGTTTTTGCCTTCTTTTTCTCTCCTGAGCTGCACTCAGGTTTCTGCAGCTTTTTCAGAATCTAGAGCAGGGAAACAGGTTCCGCAAACTTTTTCTGCCCTTTCGGATCTTGGGCATCATATGACGCGAGTTTGAGATGCTTTGGATACTTCCCATTTTTTTGAAAAAATCCTGACCCGCGGGTCACAGTTTTTGCCTTCTTTTTCTCTCCTGAGCTGCACGCAGGTTTCTGCAGCCTGTTCAGAATCTAGAGCAGGGAAACAGGTTCCGAAAACTTTTCCTCCCCTTCCGGATCTCGGGCATCATATGACGCGAGTTTGAGACGCTTTGGATACTTTTCATTTTTTTGAAAAAATCCTGACCCGCGGGTCACAGTTTTTGTCTTCTTTTTCTCTCCTGAGCTGCACTCAGGTTTCTGCAGCTTGTTCAGAATCTAGAGCAGGGAAACAGGTTCCATAAACTTTTTCTACCGTTTCGGATCTCGGGCATCATATGACGCCAGTTTCAGATGCTTTCGATATTTTTCATTTTTTTGAAAAAATCCTGACCCGCGGGTCAGAGTTTTTGCCTTCTTTTTCTCTCCTGAGCTGCACTCAGGTTTCTGCAGCTTGTTCAGAATCTAGAGCAGGGAAACAGGTTTCACAAACTTTTTCTGCCCTTTCGGATCTCGGGCATCATATGACGTGAGTTTGAGATGCTTTGGATACTTTTCATTTTTTTGAAAAAATCCTGACCCGCGGGTCACAGTTTTTGCCTTCCTTTTCTTTCCTGAGCTGCACTCAGATTTCTGCATCTTCTTCAGACAGTTTTTGCCTTCTTTTTCTCTCCTGAGCTGCACTCAGGTTTCTGCAGCTTGTTCAGAATCTAGAGCAGGGAAACAGGTTCCGCAAACTTTTTCTGCCCCTTCGGATCTCGGGCATCATATGACGCGAGTTTGAGACGCTTTGGATACTTTTCATTTTTTTGAAAAAATCCTGACCCGCGGGTCACAGTTTTTGCCTTCTTTTTCTCTCCTGAGCTGCACTCAGGTTTCTGCAGCTTGTTCAGAATCTAGAGCAGGGAAACAGGTTCCGCAAATTCTTTCTGCCCTTTCTGATCTCGGGCATCATATGACGCGAGTTTGAAACGCTTTGGATACTTTTCATTTTTTTGAAAAAATCCTGACTAGAGTTTTTCGGGTCAGAGTTTTTGCATTCTTTTTCTCTCCTGAGCTGCACTCAGGTTTCTGCAGCTTGTTCAGAATCTAGAGCAGGGAAACAGTTTCCGTAAACTTTTTCTGCCGTTTCGGATCTCGGACATCACATGATGCCAGTTTCAGATGCTTTGGATACTTTTCATTTTTTTGAAAAAATCCTGACCCGCGGGTCAGAGTTTTTGCCTTCTTTTTCTCTCCTGAGCTGCACTCAGGTTTCTGCAGCTTGTTCAGTATCTAGAGCAGGGAAACAGGTTTCACAAACTTTTTCTGCCCTTTCGGATCTCGGGCATCATATGACACGAGTTTGAGATGCTTTGTATACTTCTCATTTTTTTGAAAAAATCCTGACCCGCGGGTCACAGTTTTTGCCTTCCTTTTCTCTCCTGAGCTGAACTCAGATTTCTGCAGCTTCTTCAGACAGTTTTTGCCTTCTTTTTCTCTCCTGAGCTGCACTCAGGTTTCTGCAGCTTGTTCAGAATCTAGAGCAGGGAAACAGGTTCCGCAATTTTTTTCTGCCCTTTCGGATCTCGGGCATCATATGACGCGAGTTTGAGACGCTTTGGATACTTCCCATTTTTTTGAAAAAATCCTGACCCGCGGGTCACAGTTTTTGCCTTCTTTTTCTCTCCTGAGCTGCACTCAGGTTTCTGCAGCTTGTTCAGAATCTAGAGCAGGGAAAAAGGTTCCGCAAACTTTTTCTGCCCTTTCGGATCTCGGGCATCATATGACGCGAGTTTGAGACGCTTTGGATACTTTTCATTTTTTTGAAAAAATCCTGACTAGAGTTTTTCGGGTCACAGTTTTTGCCTTCTTTTTCTCTCCTGAGCTGCACTCAGGTTTCTGCAGCTTGTTCAGAATCTAGAGCAGGGAAACAGGTTCCGTAAACTTTTTCTGCCCTTTCGGATCTCGGGCATCATATGACGCCAGTTTCAGACGCTTTGGATACTTTTCATTTTTTTGAAAAAATCCTGACCCGCGGGTCACAGTTTTTGTCTTCTTTTTCTCTCCTGAGCTGCACTCAGGTTTCTGCAGCTTGTTCAGAATCTAGAGCAGGGAAACAGGTTCCGTAAACTTTTTCTGCCGTTTCGGATCTCGGGCATCATATGACGCCAGTTTCAGATGCTTTGGATACTTTTCATTTTTTTGAAAAAATCCTGACCCGTAGGTCACAGTTTTTGCCTTCTTTTTCTCTCCTGAGCTGCACTCAGGTTTCTGCAGCTTGTTCAGAATCTAGAGCAGGGAAACAGGTTTCACAAACTTTTTCTGCCCTTTCGGATCTCGGGCATCATATGACGTGAGTTTGAGATGCTTTGGATACTTTTCATTTTTTTGAAAAAATCCTGACCCGCGGGTCACAGTTTTTGCCTTCCTTTTCTTTCCTGAGCTGCACTCAGATTTCTGCATCTTCTTCAGACAGTTTTTGCCTTCTTTTTCTCTCCTGAGCTGCACTCAGGTTTCTGCAGCTTGTTCAGAATCTAGAGCAGGGAAACAGGTTCCGCAAACTTTTTCTGCCCCTTCGGATCTCGGGCATCATATGACGCGAGTTTGAGACGCTTTGGATACTTTTCATTTTTTTGAAAAAATCCTGACCCGCGGGTCACAGTTTTTGCCTTCTTTTTCTCTCCTGAGCTGCACTCAGGTTTCTGCAGCTTGTTCAGAATCTAGAGCAGGGAAACAGGTTCCGCAAATTCTTTCTGCCCTTTCTGATCTCGGGCATCATATGACGCGAGTTTGAAACGCTTTGGATACTTTTCATTTTTTTGAAAAAATCCTGACTAGAGTTTTTCGGGTCAGAGTTTTTGCATTCTTTTTCTCTCCTGAGCTGCACTCAGGTTTCTGCAGCTTGTTCAGAATCTAGAGCAGGGAAACAGTTTCCGTAAACTTTTTCTGCCGTTTCGGATCTCGGGCATCACATGATGCCAGTTTCAGATGCTTTGGATACTTTTCATTTTTTTGAAAAAATCCTGACCCGCGGGTCAGAGTTTTTGCCTTCTTTTTCTCTCCTGAGCTGCACTCAGGTTTCTGCAGCTTGTTCAGTATCTAGAGCAGGGAAACAGGTTTCACAAACTTTTTCTGCCCTTTCGGATCTCGGGCATCATATGACACGAGTTTGAGATGCTTTGTATACTTCTCATTTTTTTGAAAAAATCCTGACCCGCGGGTCACAGTTTTTGCCTTCCTTTTCTCTCCTGAGCTGCACTCAGATTTCTGCAGCTTCTTCAGACAGTTTTTGCCTTCTTTTTCTCTCCTGAGCTGCACTCAGGTTTCTGCAGCTTGTTCAGAATCTAGAGCAGGGAAACAGGTTCCGCAATTTTTTTCTGCCCTTTCGGATCTCGGGCATCATATGACGCGAGTTTGAGACGCTTTGGATACTTCCCATTTTTTTGAAAAAATCCTGACCCGCGGGTCACAGTTTTTGCCTTCTTTTTCTCTCCTGAGCTGCACTCAGGTTTCTGCAGCTTGTTCAGAATCTAGAGCAGGGAAAAAGGTTCCGCAAACTTTTTCTGCCCTTTCGGATCTCGGGCATCATATGACGCGAGTTTGAGACGCTTTGGATACTTTTCATTTTTTTGAAAAAATCCTGACTAGAGTTTTTCGGGTCAGAGTTTTTGCCTTCTTTTTCTCTCCTGAGCTGCACTCAGGTTTCTGCAGCTTGTTCAGAATCTAGAGCAGGGAAACAGGTTCCGTAAACTTTTTCTGCCCTTTCGGATCTCGGGCATCATATGACGCCAGTTTCAGACGCTTTGGATACTTTTCATTTTTTTGAAAAAATCCTGACCCGCGGGTCACAGTTTTTGTCTTCTTTTTCTCTCCTGAGCTGCACTCAGGTTTCTGCAGCTTGTTCAGAATCTAGAGCAGGGAAACAGGTTCCGTAAACTTTTTCTGCCCTTTCGGATCTCGGGCATCATATGACGCCAGTTTCAGACGCTTTGGATACTTTTCATTTTTTTGAAAAAATCCTGACCCGCGGGTCACAGTTTTTGTCTTCTTTTTCTCTCCTGAGCTGCACTCAGGTTTCTGCAGCTTGTTCAGAATCTAGAGCAGGGAAACAGGTTCCGTAAACTTTTTCTGCCGTTTCGGATCTCGGGCATCATATGACGCCAGTTTCAGATGCTTTGGATACTTTTCATTTTTTTGAAAAAATCCTGACCCGTAGGTCACAGTTTTTGCCTTCTTTTTCTCTCCTGAGCTGCACTCAGGTTTCTGCAGCTTGTTCAGAATCTAGAGCAGGGAAACAGGTTCCGTAAACTTTTTCTGCCCTTTCGGATCTCGGGCATCATATGACGCCAGTTTCAGACGCTTTGGATACTTTTCATTTTTTTGAAAAAATCCTGACCCGCGGGTCACAGTTTTTGTCTTCTTTTTCTCTCCTGAGCTGCACTCAGGTTTCTGCAGCTTGTTCAGAATCTAGAGCAGGGAAACAGGTTCCGTAAACTTTTTCTGCCGTTTCGGATCTCGGGCATCATATGATGCCAGTTTCAGATGCTTTGGATACTTTTCATTTTTTTGAAAAAATCCTGACCCGTAGGTCACAGTTTTTGCCTTCTTTTTCTCTCCTGAGCTGCACTCAGGTTTCTGCAGCTTGTTCAGAATCTAGAGCAGGGAAACAGGTTTCACAAACTTTTTCTGCCCTTTCGGATCTCGGGCATCATATGACGTGAGTTTGAGATGCTTTGGATACTTTTCATTTTTTTGAAAAAATCCTGACCCGTGGGTCACAGTTTTTGCCTTCCTTTTCTCTCCTGAGCTGCACTCAGATTTCCGCAGCTTCTTCAGACAGTTTTTGCCTTCTTTTTCTCTCCTGAGCTGCACTCAGGTTTCTGCAGCTTGTTCAGAATCTAGAGCAGGGAAACAGGTTCCGCAAACTTTTTCTGCCCTTTCTGATCCCGGGCATCATATGACGCGAGTTTGAAACGCTTTGGATACTTTTCATTTTTTTGAAAAAATCCTGACCAGAGTTTTTCGGGTGAGAGTTTTTGCATTCTTTTTCTCTCCTGAGCTGCACTCAGGTTTCTGCAGCTTGTTCAGAATCTAGAGCAGGGAAACAGGTTCCGAAAACTTTTTCTGCCCTTTCGGATCTCGGGCATCATATGACGCGAGTTTGAGACACTTTGGAGACTTGTCATTTTTTTGAAAAAATCCTGACCCGCGGGTCACAGTTTTTGTCTTCTTTTTCTCTCCTGAGCTGCCCTCAGGTTTCTGCAGCTTGTTCAGAATCTAGAGCAGGGAAACAGGTTCCGTAAACTTTTTCTGCCCTTTCGGATCTCGGCCATCATATGACGCCAGTTTCAGATGCTTTGGATACTTTTCATTTTTTTGAAAAAATCCTGACCCGCGGGTCAGAGTTTTTGCCTTCTTTTTCTCTCCTCAGCTGCACTCAGGTTTCTGCAGCTTGTTCAGAATCTAGAGCAGGGAAACAGGTTCCGCAAACTTTTTCTGCCCTTTCGGATCTCGGGCATCATATGACGCGAGTTTGAGATGCTTTGGATACTTTTCATTTTTTGAAAAAATCCTGACCCGCGGGTCACAGTTTTTGCCTTCTTTTTCTCTCCTGAGCTGCACTCAGGTTTCTGCAGCTTGTTCAGAATCTAGAGCAGGGAAACAGGTTCCGCAAACTTTTTCTGCCCTTCCGGATCTCATGCATCATATGATGCGAGTTTGAGACGCTTTGGATACTTTTCATTTTTTTGAAAAAATCCTGACCCGCGGGTCAGAGATTTTGCCTTCTTTTTCTCTCCTGAGCTGCACTCAGGTTTCTGCAGCTTGTTCAGAATCTAGAGCAGGGAAACAGGTTTCACAAACTTTTTCTGCCCTTTCGGATCTCGGGCATCATATGACGTGAGTTTGAGATGCTTTGGATACTTTTCATTTTTTTGAAAAAATCCTGACCCGCGGGTCACAGTTTTTGCCTTCCTTTTCTCTCCTGAGCTGCACTCAGATTTCTGCAACTTCTTCAGACAGTTTTTGCCTTCTTTTTCTCTCCTGAGCTGCACTCAGGTTTCTGCAGCTTTTTCAGAATCTAGAGCAGGGAAACAGGTTCCGCAAACTTTTTCTGCCCTTTCGGATCTCGGGCATCATATGACGCGAGTTTGAGATGCTTTGGATACTTCCCATTTTTTTGAAAAAATCCTGACCCGCGGGTGACAGTTTTTGCCTTCTTTTTCTCTCCTGAGCTGCACGCAGGTTTCTGCAGCCTGTTCAGAATCTAGAGCAGGGAAACAGGTTCCGAAAACTTTTCCTCCCCTTCCGGATCTCGGGCATCATATGACGCGAGTTTGAGACGCTTTGGATACTTTTCATTTTTTTGAAAAAATCCTGACCCGCGGGTCACAGTTTTTGTCTTCTTTTTCTCTCCTGAGCTGCACTCAGGTTTCTGCAGCTTGTTCAGAATCTAGAGCAGGGAAACAGGTTCCATAAACTTTTTCTACCGTTTCGGATCTCGGGCATCATATGACGCCAGTTTCAGATGCTTTCGATATTTTTCATTTTTTTGAAAAAATCCTGACCCGCGGGTCAGAGTTTTTGCCTTCTTTTTCTCTCCTGAGCTGCACTCAGGTTTCTGCAGCTTGTTCAGAATCTAGAGCAGGGAAACAGGTTTCACAAACTTTTTCTGCCCTTTCGGATCTCGGGCATCATATGACGTGAGTTTGAGATGCTTTGGATACTTTTCATTTTTTTGAAAAAATCCTGACCCGCGGGTCACAGTTTTTGCCTTCCTTTTCTTTCCTGAGCTGCACTCAGATTTCTGCATCTTCTTCAGACAGTTTTTGCCTTCTTTTTCTCTCCTGAGCTGCACTCAGGTTTCTGCAGCTTGTTCAGAATCTAGAGCAGGGAAACAGGTTCCGCAAACTTTTTCTGCCCCTTCAGATCTCGGGCATCATATGACGCGAGTTTGAGACGCTTTGGATACTTTTCATTTTTTTGAAAAAATCCTGACCCGCGGGTCACAGTTTTTGCCTTCTTTTTCTCTCCTGAGCTGCACTCAGGTTTCTGCAGCTTGTTCAGAATCTAGAGCAGGGAAACAGGTTCCGCAAATTCTTTCTGCCCTTTCTGATCTCGGGCATCATATGACGCGAGTTTGAAACGCTTTGGATACTTTTCATTTTTTTGAAAAAATCCTGACTAGAGTTTTTCGGGTCAGAGTTTTTGCATTCTTTTTCTCTCCTGAGCTGCACTCAGGTTTCTGCAGCTTGTTCAGAATCTAGAGCAGGGAAACAGTTTCCGTAAACTTTTTCTGCCGTTTCGGATCTCGGGCATCACATGATGCCAGTTTCAGATGCTTTGGATACTTTTCATTTTTTTGAAAAAATCCTGACCCGCGGGTCAGAGTTTTTGCCTTCTTTTTCTCTCCTGAGCTGCACTCAGGTTTCTGCAGCTTGTTCAGAATCTAGAGCAGGGAAACAGGTTTCACAAACTTTTTCTGCCCTTTCGGATCTCGGGCATCATATGACATGAGTTTGAGATGCTTTGTATACTTCTCATTTTTTTGAAAAAATCCTGACCCGCGGGTCACAGTTTTTGCCTTCCTTTTCTCTCCTGAGCTGCACTCAGATTTCTGCAGCTTCTTCAGACAGTTTTTGCCTTCTTTTTCTCTCCTGAGCTGCACTCAGGTTTCTGCAGCTTGTTCAGAATCTAGAGCAGGGAAACAGGTTCCGCAAATTCTTTCTGCCCTTTCTGATCTCGGGCATCATATGACGCGAGTTTGAAACGCTTTGGATACTTTTCATTTTTTTGAAAAAATCCTGACTAGAGTTTTTCGGGTCAGAGTTTTTGCATTCTTTTTCTCTCCTGAGCTGCACTCAGGTTTCTGCAGCTTGTTCAGAATCTAGAGCAGGGAAACAGTTTCCGTAAACTTTTTCTGCCGTTTCGGATCTCGGGCATCACATGATGCCAGTTTCAGATGCTTTGGATACTTTTCATTTTTTTGAAAAAATCCTGACCCGCGGGTCAGAGTTTTTGCCTTCTTTTTCTCTCCTGAGCTGCACTCAGGTTTCTGCAGCTTGTTCAGAATCTAGAGCAGGGAAACAGGTTTCACAAACTTTTTCTGCCCTTTCGGATCTCGGGCATCATATGACACGAGTTTGAGATGCTTTGTATACTTCTCATTTTTTTGAAAAAATCCTGACCCGCGGGTCACAGTTTTTGCCTTCCTTTTCTCTCCTGAGCTGCACTCAGATTTCTGCAGCTTCTTCAGACAGTTTTTGCCTTCTTTTTCTCTCCTGAGCTGCACTCAGGTTTCTGCAGCTTGTTCAGAATCTAGAGCAGGGAAACAGGTTCCGCAATTTTTTTCTGCCCTTTCGGATCTCGGGCATCATATGACGCGAGTTTGAGACGCTTTGGATACTTCCCATTTTTTTGAAAAAATCCTGACCCGCGGGTCACAGTTTTTGCCTTCTTTTTCTCTCCTGAGCTGCACTCAGGTTTCTGCAGCTTGTTCAGAATCTAGAGCAGGGAAAAAGGTTCCGCAAACTTTTTCTGCCCTTTCGGATCTCGGGCATCATATGACGCGAGTTTGAGACGCTTTGGATACTTTTCATTTTTTTGAAAAAATCCTGACTAGAGTTTTTCGGGTCAGAGTTTTTGCCTTCTTTTTCTCTCCTGAGCTGCACTCAGGTTTCTGCAGCTTGTTCAGAATCTAGAGCAGGGAAACAGGTTCCGTAAACTTTTTCTGCCCTTTCGGATCTCGGGCATCATATGACGCCAGTTTCAGACGCTTTGGATACTTTTCATTTTTTTGAAAAAATCCTGACCCGCGGGTCACAGTTTTTGTCTTCTTTTTCTCTCCTGAGCTGCACTCAGGTTTCTGCAGCTTGTTCAGAATCTAGAGCAGGGAAACAGGTTCCGTAAACTTTTTCTGCCCTTTCGGATCTCGGGCATCATATGACGCCAGTTTCAGACGCTTTGGATACTTTTCATTTTTTTGAAAAAATCCTGACCCGCGGGTCACAGTTTTTGTCTTCTTTTTCTCTCCTGAGCTGCACTCAGGTTTCTGCAGCTTGTTCAGAATCTAGAGCAGGGAAACAGGTTCCGTAAACTTTTTCTGCCGTTTCGGATCTCGGGCATCATATGACGCCAGTTTCAGATGCTTTGGATACTTTTCATTTTTTTGAAAAAATCCTGACCCGTAGGTCACAGTTTTTGCCTTCTTTTTCTCTCCTGAGCTGCACTCAGGTTTCTGCAGCTTGTTCAGAATCTAGAGCAGGGAAACAGGTTTCACAAACTTTTTCTGCCCTTTCGGATCTCGGGCATCATATGACGTGAGTTTGAGATGCTTTGGATACTTTTCATTTTTTTGAAAAAATCCTGACCGGCAGGTCACAGTTTTTGCCTTCTTTTTCTCTCCTGAGCTGCACTCAGGTTTCTGCAGCTTGTTCAGAATCTAGAGCAGGGAAACAGGTTCCGCAAATTCTTTCTGCCCTTTCTGATCCCGGGCATCATATGACGCGAGTTTGAAACGCTTTGGATACTTTTCATTTTTTTGAAAAAATCCTGACCAGAGTTTTTCGGGTGAGAGTTTTTGCATTCTTTTTCTCTCCTGAGCTGCACTCAGGTTTCTGCAGCTTGTTCAGAATCTAGAGCAGGGAAACAGGTTCCGAAAACTTTTTCTGCCCTTTCGGATCTCGGGCATCATATGACGCGAGTTTGAGACACTTTGGAGACTTTTCATTTTTTTGAAAAAATCCTGACCCGCGGGTCACCGTTTTTGTCTTCTTTTTCTCTCCTGAGCTGCCCTCAGGTTTCTGCAGCTTGTTCAGAATCTAGAGCAGGGAAACAGGTTCCGTAAACTTTTTCTGCCCTTTCGGATCTCGGCCATCATATGACGCCAGTTTCAGATGCTTTGGATACTTTTCATTTTTTTGAAAAAATCCTGACCCGCGGGTCAGAGTTTTTGCCTTCTTTTTCTCTCCTCAGCTGCACTCAGGTTTCTGCAGCTTGTTCAGAATCTAGAGCAGGGAAACAGGTTCCGCAAACTTTTTCTGCCCTTTCGGATCTCGGGCATCATATGACGTGAGTTTGAGATGCTTTGGATACTTTTCATTTTTTGAAAAAATCCTGACCCGCGGGTCACAGTTTTTGCCTTCTTTTTCTCTCCTGAGCTGCACTCAGGTTTCTGCAGCTTGTTCAGAATCTAGAGCAGGGAAACATGTTCCGCAAACTTTTCCTGCCCTTTCGGATCTCGGGCATCATATGACGCGAGTTTGAGACGCTTTGGATACTTTTCATTTTTTTGAAAAAATCCTGACCCGCGGGTCACAGTTTTTGTCTTCTTTTTCTCTCCTGAGCTGCACTCAGGTTTCTGCAGCTTGTTCAGAATCTAGAGCAGGGAAACAGGTTCCGTAAACTTTTTCTGCCCTTTCGGATCTCGGCCATCATATGACGCCAGTTTCAGATGCTTTGGATACTTTTCATTTTTTTGAAAAAATCCTGACCCGCGGGTCAGAGTTTTTGCCTTCTTTTTCTCTCCTGAGCTGCACTCAGGTTTCTGCAGCTTGTTCAGAATCTAGAGCAGGGAAACAGGTTCCGCAAACTTTTTCTGCCCTTTCGGATCTCGGGCATCATATGACGTGAGTTTGAGATGCTTTGGATACTTTTCATTTTTTGAAAAAATCCTGACCCGCGGGTCACAGTTTTTGCCTTCTTTTTCTCTCCTGAGCTGCACTCAGGTTTCTGCAGCTTGTTCAGAATCTAGAGCAGGGAAACAGGTTCCGCAAACTTTTCCTGCCCTTTCGGATCTCGGGCATCATATGACGCGAGTTTGAGACGCTTTGGATACTTTTCATTTTTTTGAAAAAATCCTGACCCGCGGGTCACAGTTTTTGTCTTCTTTTTCTCTCCTGAGCTGCACTCAGGTTTCTGCAGCTTGTTCAGAATCTAGAGCAGGGAAACAGGTTCCGTAAACTTTTTCTGCCGTTTCGGATCTCGGGCATCATCTGACGCCAGTTTCAGACGCTTTGGATACTTTTCATTTTTTTGAAAAAATCCTGACCCGCGGGTCACAGTTTTTGTCTTCTTTTTCTCTCCTGAGCTGCACTCAGGTTTCTGCAGCTTGTTCAGAATCTAGAGCAGGGAAACAGGTTCCGTAAACTTTTTCTGCCGTTTCGGATCTCGGGCATCATATGACGCCAGTTTCAGATGCTTTGGATACTTTTCATTTTTTTGAAAAAATCCTGACCCGCGGGTCACAGTTTTTGCCTTCTTTTTCTCTCCTGAGCTGCACTCAGGTTTCTGCAGCTTGTTCAGAATCTAGAGCAGGGAAACAGGTTTCACAAACTTTTTCTGCCCTTTCGGATCTCGGGCATCATATGACGTGAGTTTGAGATGCTTTGGATACTTTTCATTTTTTTGAAAAAATCCTGACCCGTGGGTCACAGTTTTTGCCTTCCTTTTCTCTCCTGAGCTGCACTCAGATTTCCGCAGCTTCTTCAGACAGTTTTTGCCTTCTTTTTCTCTCCTGAGTTGCACTCAGGTTTCTGCAGCTTGTTCAGAATCTAGAGCAGGGAAACAGGTTCCGCAAACTTTTTCTGCCCTTTCGGATCTCGGGCATCATATGACGCGAGTTTGAGACGCTTTGGATACTTTTCATTTTTTTGAAAAAATCCTGACCGGCAGGTCACAGTTTTTGCCTTCTTTTTCTCTCCTGAGCTGCACTCAGGTTTCTGCAGCTTGTTCAGAACCTAGAGCAGGGAAACAGGTTCCGCAAATTCTTTCTGCCCTTTCTGATCCCGGGCATCATATGACGCGAGTTTGAAACGCTTTGGATACTTTTCATTTTTTTGAAAAAATCCTGACCAGAGTTTTTCGGGTGAGAGTTTTTGCATTCTTTTTCTCTCCTGAGCTGCACTCAGGTTTCTGCAGCTTGTTCAGAATCTAGAGCAGGGAAACAGTTTCCGAAAACTTTTTCTGCCCTTTCGGATCTCGGGCATCATATGACGCGAGTTTGAGACACTTTGGAGACTTGTCATTTTTTTGAAAAAATCCTGACCCGCGGGTCACAGTTTTTGTCTTCTTTTTCTCTCCTGAGCTGCCCTCAGGTTTCTGCAGCTTGTTCAGAATCTAGAGCAGGGAAACAGGTTCCGTAAACTTTTTCTGCCCTTTCGGATCTCGGCCATCATATGACGCCAGTTTCAGATGCTTTGGATACTTTTCATTTTTTTGAAAAAATCCTGACCCGCGGGTCAGAGTTTTTGCCTTCTTTTTCTCTCCTCAGCTGCACTCAGGTTTCTGCAGCTTGTTCAGAATCTAGAGCAGGGAAACAGGTTCCGCAAACTTTTTCTGCCCTTTCGTATCTCGGGCATCATATGACGCGAGTTTGAGATGCTTTGGATACTTTTCATTTTTTGAAAAAATCCTGACCCGCGGGTCACAGTTTTTGCCTTCTTTTTCTCTCCTGAGCTGCACTCAGGTTTCTGCAGCTTGTTCAGAATCTAGAGCAGGGAAACAGGTTCCGCAAACTTTTTCTGCCCTTTCGGATCTCATGCATCATATGATGCGAGTTTGAGACGCTTTGGATACTTTTCATTTTTTTGAAAAAATCCTGACCCGCGGGTCAGAGTTTTTGCCTTCATTTTCTCTCCTGAGCTGCACTCAGGTTTCTGCAGCTTGTTCAGAATCTAGAGCAGGGAAACAGGTTTCACAAACTTTTTCTGCCCTTTCGGATCTCGGGCATCATATGACGCGAGTTTGAGATGCTTTGGATACTTTTCATTTTTTTGAAAAAATCCTGACCCGCGGGTCACAGTTTTTGCCTTCCTTTTCTCTCCTGAGCTGCACTCAGATTTCTGCAACTTCTTCAGACAGTTTTTGCCTTCTTTTTCTCTCCTGAGCTGCACTCAGGTTTCTGCAGCTTTTTCAGAATCTAGAGCAGGGAAACAGGTTCCGCAAACTTTTTCTGCCCTTTCGGATCTCGGGCATCATATGACGCGAGTTTGAGATGCTTTGGATACTTCCCATTTTTTTGAAAAAATCCTGACCCGCGGGTCACAGTTTTTGCCTTCTTTTTCTCTCCTGAGCTGCACGCAGGTTTCTGCAGCCTGTTCAGAATCTAGAGCAGGGAAACAGGTTCCGAAAACTTTTCCTCCCCTTCCGGATCTCGGGCATCATATGACGCGAGTTTGAGATGCTTTGGATACTTCCCATTTTTTTGAAAAAATCCTGACCCGCGGGTCACAGTTTTTGTCTTCTTTTTCTCTCCTGAGCTGCACTCATGTTTCTGCAGCTTGTTCAGAATCTAGAGCAGGGAAACAGGTTCCATAAACTTTTTCTACCGTTTCGGATCTCGGGCATCATATGACGCCAGTTTCAGATGCTTTCGATATTTTTCATTTTTTTGAAAAAATCCTGACCCGCGGGTCAGAGTTTTTGCCTTCTTTTTCTCTCCTGAGCTGCACTCAGGTTTCTGCAGCTTGTTCAGAATCTAGAGCAGGGAAACAGGTTTCACAAACTTTTTCTGCCCTTTCGGATCTCAGGCATCATATGACGTGAGTTTGAGATGCTTTGGATACTTTTCATTTTTTTGAAAAAATCCTGACCCGCGGGTCACAGTTTTTGCCTTCCTTTTCTTTCCTGAGCTGCACTCAGATTTCTGCATCTTCTTCAGACAGTTTTTGCCTTCTTTTTCTCTCCTGAGCTGCACTCAGGTTTCTGCAGCTTGTTCAGAATCTAGAGCAGGGAAACAGGTTCCGCAAACTTTTTCTGCCCTTTCGGATCTCGGGCATCATATGACGCGAGTTTGAGACGCTTTGGATACTTTTCATTTTTTTGAAAAAATCCTGACCCGCGGGTCACAGTTTTTGCCTTCTTTTTCTCTCCTGAGCTGCACTCAGGTTTCTGCAGCTTGTTCAGAATCTAGAGCAGGGAAACAGGTTCCGCAAATTCTTTCTGCCCTTTCTGATCTCGGGCATCATATGACGCGAGTTTGAAACGCTTTGGATACTTTTCATTTTTTTGAAAAAATCCTGACTAGAGTTTTTCGGGTCAGAGTTTTTGCATTCTTTTTCTCTCCTGAGCTGCACTCAGGTTTCTGCAGCTTGTTCAGAATCTAGAGCAGGGAAACAGTTTCCGTAAACTTTTTCTGCCGTTTCGGATCTCGGGCATCACATGATGCCAGTTTCAGATGCTTTGGATACTTTTCATTTTTTTGAAAAAATCCTGACACGCGGGTCAGAGTTTTTGCCTTCTTTTTCTCTCCTGAGCTGCACTCAGGTTTCTGCAGCTTGTTCAGAATCTAGAGCAGGGAAACAGGTTTCACAAACTTTTTCTGCCCTTTCGGATCTCGGGCATCATATGACACGAGTTTCAGATGCTTTGTATACTTCTCATTTTTTTGAAAAAATCCTGACCCGCGGGTCACAGTTTTTGCCTTCCTTTTCTCTCCTGAGCTGCACTCAGATTTCTGCAGCTTCTTCAGACAGTTTTTGCCTTCTTTTTCTCTCCTGAGCTGCACTCAGGTTTCTGCAGCTTGTTCAGAATCTAGAGCAGGGAAACAGGTTCCGTAAACTTTTTCTGCCCTTTCGGATCTCGGGCATCATATGACGCCAGTTTCAGACGCTTTGGATACTTTTCATTTTTTTGAAAAAATCCTGACCCGCGGGTCACAGTTTTTGCATTCTTTTTCTCTCCTGAGCTGCACTCAGGTTTCTGCAGCTTGTTCAGAATCTAGAGCAGGGAAACAGGTTCCGTAAACTTTTTCTGCCCTTTCGGATCTCGGGCATCATATGACGCCAGTTTCAGACGCTTTGGATACTTTTCATTTTTTTGAAAAAATCCTGACCCGCGGGTCACAGTTTTTGTCTTCTTTTTCTCTCCTGAGCTGCACTCAGGTTTCTGCAGCTTGTTCAGAATCTAGAGCAGGGAAACAGGTTCCGTAAACTTTTTCTGCCGTTTCGGATCTCGGGCATCATATGACGCCAGTTTCAGATGCTTTGGATACTTTTCATTTTTTTGAAAAAATCCTGACCCGTAGGTCACAGTTTTTGCCTTCTTTTTCTCTCCTGAGCTGCACTCAGGTTTCTGCAGCTTGTTCAGAATCTAGAGCAGGGAAACAGGTTTCACAAACTTTTTCTGCCCTTTCGGATCTCGGGCATCATATGACGTGAGTTTGAGATGCTTTGGATACTTTTCATTTTTTTGAAAAAATCCTGACCCGCGGGTCACAGTTTTTGCCTTCCTTTTCTCTCCTGAGCTGCACTCAGATTTCCGCAGCTTCTTCAGACAGTTTTTGCCTTCTTTTTCTCTCCTGAGCTGCACTCAGGTTTCTGCAGCTTGTTCAGAATCTAGAGCAGGGAAACAGGTTCCGCAAACTTTTTCTGCCCTTTCGGATCTCGGGCATCATATGACGCGAGTTTGAGACGCTTTGGATACTTTTCATTTTTTTGAAAAAATCCTGACCCGCGGGTCACAGTTTTTGCCTTCTTTTTCTCTCCTGAGCTCACTCAGGTTTCTGCAGCTTGTTCAGAATCTAGAGCAGGGAAACAGGTTCCGCAAATTCTTTCTGCCCTTTCTGATCTCGGGCATCATATGACGCGAGTTTGAAACGCTTTGGATACTTTTCATTTTTTTGAAAAAATCCTGACTAGAGTTTTTCGGGTCAGAGTTTTTGCATTCTTTTTCTCTCCTGAGCTGCACTCAGGTTTCTGCAGCTTGTTCAGAATCTAGAGCAGGGAAACAGTTTCCGTAAACTTTTTCTGCCGTTTCGGATCTCGGGCATCACATGATGCCAGTTTCAGATGCTTTGGATACTTTTCATTTTTTTGAAAAAATCCTGACCCGCGGGTCAGAGTTTTTGCCTTCTTTTTCTCTCCTGAGCTGCACTCAGGTTTCTGCAGCTTGTTCAGAATCTAGAGCAGGGAAACAGGTTTCACAAACTTTTTCTGCCCTTTCGGATCTCGGGCATCATATGACACGAGTTTGAGATGCTTTGTATACTTCTCATTTTTTTGAAAAAATCCTGACCCGCGGGTCACAGTTTTTGCCTTCCTTTTCTCTCCTGAGCTGCACTCAGATTTCTGCAGCTTCTTCAGACAGTTTTTGCCTTCTTTTTCTCTCCTGAGTTGCACTCAGGTTTCTGCAGCTTGTTCAGAATCTAGAGCAGGGAAACAGGTTCCGCAATTTTTTTCTGCCCTTTCGGATCTCGGGCATCATATGACGCGAGTTTGAGACGCTTTGGATACTTCCCATTTTTTTGAAAAAATCCTGACCCGCGGGTCACAGTTTTTGCCTTCTTTTTCTCTCCTGAGCTGCACTCAGGTTTCTGCAGCTTGTTCAGAATCTAGAGCAGGGAAAAAGGTTCCGCAAACTTTTTCTGCCCTTTCGGATCTCGGGCATCATATGACGCGAGTTTGAGACGCTTTGGATACTTTTCATTTTTTTGAAAAAATCCTGACTAGAGTTTTTCGGGTCAGAGTTTTTGCCTTCTTTTTCTCTCCTGAGCTGCACTCAGGTTTCTGCAGCTTGTTCAGAATCTAGAGCAGGGAAACAGGTTCCGTAAACTTTTTCTGCCCTTTCGGATCTCGGGCATCATATGACGCCAGTTTCAGACGCTTTGGATACTTTTCATTTTTTTGAAAAAATCCTGACCCGCGGGTCACAGTTTTTGCCTTCTTTTTCTCTCCTGAGCTGCACTCAGGTTTCTGCAGCTTGTTCAGAATCTAGAGCAGGGAAACAGGTTTCACAAACTTTTTCTGCCCTTTCGGATCTCGGGCATCATATGACGCCAGTTTCAGACGCTTTGGATACTTTTCATTTTTTTGAAAAAATCCTGACCCGCGGGTCACAG
Organism: Rhineura floridana; assembly: GCF_030035675.1. NCBI lineage: Eukaryota > Metazoa > Chordata > Lepidosauria > Squamata > Rhineuridae > Rhineura > Rhineura floridana. The sequence continues at coordinate 155,074 of NW_026902523.1, read as the reverse complement.
TTTTTGTCTTCTTTTTCTCTCCTGAGCTGCACTCAGGTTTCTGCAGCTTGTTCAGAATCTAGAGCAGGGAAACAGGTTCCGCAAATTCTTTCTGCCCTTTCTGATCCCGGGCATCATATGACGCGAGTTTGAAACGCTTTGGATACTTTTCATTTTTTTGAAAAAATCCTGACCAGAGTTTTTCGGGTGAGAGTTTTTGCATTCTTTTTCTCTCCTGAGCTGCACTCAGGTTTCTGCAGCTTGTTCAGAATCTAGAGCAGGGAAACAGGTTCCGAAAACTTTTTCTGCCCTTTCGGATCTCGGGCATCATATGACGCGAGTTTGAGACACTTTGGAGACTTTTCATTTTTTTGAAAAAATCCTGACCCGCGGGTCACCGTTTTTGTCTTCTTTTTCTCTCCTGAGCTGCCCTCAGGTTTCTGCAGCTTGTTCAGAATCTAGAGCAGGGAAACAGGTTCCGAAAACTTTTTCTGCCCTTTCGGATCTCGGGCATCATATGACGCGAGTTTGAGACGCTTTGGATACTTTTCATTTTTTTGAAAAAATCCTGACCCGCGGGTCACAGTTTTTGCCTTCTTTTTCTCTCCTGAGCTGCACTCAGGTTTCTGCAGCTTGTTCAGAATCTAGAGCAGGGAAAGAGGTTCTGCAAATTCTTTCTGCCCTTTCTGATCTCGGGCATCATATGACGAGAGTTTGAGACGCTTTGGATACTTTTCATTTTTTTGAAAAAATCCTGACCCGCGGGTCACAGTTTTTGCCTTCTTTTTCTCTCCTGAGCTGCACTCAGGTTTCTGCAGCTTTTTCAGAATCTAGAGCAGGGAAACAGGTTCCGTAAACTTTTTCTGCCGTTTCGGATCTCGGGCATCATATGACACCAGTTTCAGATGCTTTGGATACTTTTCATTTTTTTGAAAAAATCCTGACCCGCGGGTCACAGTTTTTGCCTTCTTTTTCTCTCCTGAGCTGCACTCAGGTTTCTGCTGCTAGTTCAGAATCTAGAGCAGGGAAACAGGTTCCGCAATTTTTTTCTGCCCTTTCGGATCTCATGCATCATATGATGCGAGTTTGAGACGCTTTGGATACTTTTCATTCTTTTGAAAAAATCCTGACCCGCGGGTCACAGTTTTTGCCTTCTTTTTCTCTCCTGAGCTGCACGCAGGTTTCTGCAGCTTGTTCAGAATCTAGAGCAGGGAAACAGGTTCCGTAAACTTTTTCTGCCGTTTCGGATCTCGGGCATCATATGACGCCAGTTTCAGATGCTTTGGATACTTTTCATTTTCTTGAAAAAATCCTGACCCGCGGGTCACAGTTTTTGCCTTCCTTTTCTCTCCTGAGCTGCACTCAGATTTCTGCAGCTTCTTCAGACAGTTTTTGCCTTCTTTTTCTCTCCTCAGCTGCACTCAGGTTTCTGCAGCTTGTTCAGAATCTAGAGCAGGGAAAGAGGTTCTGCAAATTCTTTCTGCCCTTTCTGATCTCGGGCATCATATGACGAGAGTTTGAGACGCTTTGGATACTTTTCATTTTTTTGAAAAAATCCTGACCCGCGGGTCACAGTTTTTGCCTTCCTTTTCTCTCCTGAGCTGCACTCAGATTTCTGCAGCTTCTTCAGACAGTTTTTGCCTTCTTTTTCTCTCCTGAGCTGCACTCAGGTTTCTGCAGCTTGTTCAGAATCTAGAGCAGGGAAACAGGTTCCGCAAACATTTTCTGCCCTTTCGGATCTCGGGCATCATATGACGCGAGTTTGAGACGCTTTGGATACTTTTCATTTTTTTGAAAAAATCCTGACCCGCGGGTCACAGTTTTTGCCTTCTTTTTCTCTCCTGAGCTGCAAGCAGGTTTCTGCAGCTTGTTCAGAATCTAGAGCAGGGAAACAGGTTCCGCAAACTTTTCCTGCCCTTTCGGATCTCGCGCAGTATATGACGTGATTTTGAGACGCTTTGGATACTTTTCATTTTTTTGAAAAAATCCTGACCCGCGGGTCACAATTTTTGTCTTCTTTTTCTCTCCTGAGCTGCACTCAGGTTTCTGCAGCTTGTTCAGAATCTAGAGCAGGGAAACAGGTTCCGTAAACTTTTTCTGCCGTTTCGGATCTCGGGCATCATATGACGCCAGTTTCAGTTGCTTTGGATACTTTTCATTTTTTTGAAAAAATCCTGACCCGCAGGTCACAGTTTTTGCCTTCTTTTTCTCTCCTGAGCTGCACTCAGGTTTCTGCAGCTTTTTCAGAATCTAGAGCAGGGAAACAGGTTCCGTAAACTTTTTCTGCCGTTTCGGATCTCGGGCATCATATGACACCAGTTTCAGATGCTTTGGATACTTTTCATTATTTTGAAAATATCCTGACCCGCGGGTCACAGTTTTTGCCTTCCTTTTCTCTTCTGAGCTGCACTCAGATTTCTGCAGCTTCTTCAGACAGTTTTTGCCTTCTTTTTCTCTCCTGAGCTGCACTCAGGTTTCTGCTGCTAGTTCAGAATCTAGAGCAGGGAAACAGGTTCCGCAATTTTTTTCTGCCCTTTCGGATCTCGTGCATCATATGATGCGAGTTTGAGACGCTTTGGATACTTTTCATTTTTTTGAAAAAATCCTGACCCGCGGGTCACAGTTTTTGTCTTCTTCTTCTCTCCTGAGCTGCACTCAGGTTTCTGCAGCTTTTTCAGAATCTAGAGCAGGGAAACAGGTTCCGTAAACTTTTTCTGCCGTTTCGGATCTCGGGCATCATATGACGCCAGTTTCAGATGCTTTGGATACTTTTCATTTTCTTGAAAAAATCCTGACCCGCAGGTCACAGTTTTTGCCTTCCTTTTCTCTCCTGAGCTGCACTCAGATTTCTGCAGCTTCTTCAGACAGTTTTTGCCTTCTTTTTCTCTCCTCAGCTGCACTCAGGTTTCTGCAGCTTGTTCAGAATCTAGAGCAGGGAAAGAGGTTCTGCAAATTCTTTCTGCCCTTTCTGATCTCGGGCATCATATGACGAGAGTTTGAGACGCTTTGGATACTTTTCATTTTTTTGAAAAAATCCTGACCCGCGGGTCACAGTTTTTGCCTTCCTTTTCTCTCCTGAGCTGCACTCAGATTTCTGCAGCTTCTTCAGACAGTTTTTGCCTTCTTTTTCTCTCCTGAGCTCACTCAGGTTTCTGCAGCTTGTTCAGAATCTAGAGCAGGGAAACAGGTTCCGCAAATTCTTTCTGCCCTCTCTGATCTCGGGCATCATATGACGCGAGTTTGAGACGCCTTGGATACTTTTCATTTTTTTGAAAAAATCCTGACCCGCGGGTCACAGTTTTTGCCTTCTTTTTCTCTCCTGAGCTCCACTCAGGTTTCTGCAGCTTCTTCAGACAGTTTTTGCCTTCTTTTTCTCTCCTGAGCTGCACTCAGGTTTCTGCAGCTTGTTCAGAATCTAGAGCAGGGAAACAGGTTCCGCAAACATTTTCTGCCCTTTCGGATCTCGGGCATCATATGACGCGAGTTTGAGACGCTTTGGATACTTTTCATTTTTTTGAAAAAATCCTGACCCGCGGGTCACAGTTTTTGCCTTCTTTTTCTCTCCTGAGCTCACTCAGGTTTCTGCAGCTTGTTCAGAATCTAGAGCAGGGAAAGAGGTTCTGCAAATTCTTTCTGCCCTTTCTGATCTCGGGCATCATATGACGAGAGTTTGAGACGCTTTGGATACTTTTCATTTTTTTGAAAAAATCCTGACCCGCGGGTCACAGTTTTTGCCTTCCTTTTCTCTCCTGAGCTGCACTCAGATTTCTGCAGCTTCTTCAGACAGTTTTTGCCTTCTTTTTCTCTCCTCAGCTGCACTCAGGTTTCTGCAGCTTGTTCAGAATCTAGAGCAGGGAAAGAGGTTCTGCAAATTCTTTCTGCCCTTTCTGATCTCGGGCATCATATGACGAGAGTTTGAGACGCTTTGGATACTTTTCATTTTTTTGAAAAAATCCTGACCCGCGGGTCACAGTTTTTGCCTTCCTTTTCTCTCCTGAGCTGCACTCAGATTTCTGCAGCTTCTTCAGACAGTTTTTGCCTTCTTTTTCTCTCCTGAGCTCACTCAGGTTTCTGCAGCTTGTTCAGAATCTAGAGCAGGGAAACAGGTTCCGCAAATTCTTTCTGCCCTCTCTGATCTCGGGCATCATATGACGCGAGTTTGAGACGCCTTGGATACTTTTCATTTTTTTGAAAAAATCCTGACCCGCGGGTCACAGTTTTTGCCTTCTTTTTCTCTCCTGAGCTCCACTCAGGTTTCTGCAGCTTCTTCAGACAGTTTTTGCCTTCTTTTTCTCTCCTGAGCTGCACTCAGGTTTCTGCAGCTTGTTCAGAATCTAGAGCAGGGAAACAGGTTCCGCAAACATTTTCTGCCCTTTCGGATCTCGGGCATCATATGACGCGAGTTTGAGACGCTTTGGATACTTTTCATTTTTCTGAAAAAATCCTGACCCGCGGGTCACAGTTTTTGCCTTCTTTTTCTCTCCTGAGCTCACTCAGGTTTCTGCAGCTTGTTCAGAATCTAGAGCAGGGAAAGAGGTTCTGCAAATTCTTTCTGCCCTTTCTGATCTCGGGCATCATATGACGAGAGTTTGAGACGTTTTGGATACTTTTCATTTTTTTGAAAAAATCCTGACCCGCGGGTCACAGTTTTTGCCTTCTTTTTCTCTCCTGAGCTGCACGCAGGTTTCTGCAGCTTGTTCAGAATCTAGAGCAGGGAAACAGGTTCCGTAAACTTTTTCTGCCGTTTCGGATCTCGGGCATCATATGACGCCAGTTTCAGATGCTTTGGATACTTTTCATTTTTTTGAAAAAATCCTGACCCGCGGGTCACAGTTTTTGTCTTCTTTTTCTCTCCTGAGCTGCAGTCAGGTTTCTGCAGCTTGTTCAGAATCTAGAGCAGGGAAACAGGTTCCGTAAACTTTTTCTGCCGTTTCGGATCTCGGGCATCATATGACGCCAGTTTCAGATGCTTTGGATACTTTTCATTTTTTTGAAAAAATCCTGACCCGCAGGTCACAGTTTTTGTCTTCTTTTTCTCTCCTGAGCTGCACTCAGGTTTCTGCAGCTTTTTCAGAATCTAGAGCAGGGAAACAGGTTCCGTAAACTTTTTCTGCCGTTTCGGATCTCGGGCATCATATGACACCAGTTTCAGATGCTTTGGATACTTTTCATTATTTTGAAAATATCCTGACCCGCGGGTCACAGTTTTTGCCTTCCTTTTCTCTTCTGAGCTGCACTCAGATTTCTGCAGCTTCTTCAGACAGTTTTTGCCTTCTTTTTCTCTCCTGAGCTGCACTCAGGTTTCTGCTGCTAGTTCAGAATCTAGAGCAGGGAAACAGGTTCCGCAATTTTTTTCTGCCCTTTCGGATCTCATGCATCATATGATGCGAGTTTGAGACGCTTTGGATACTTTTCATTCTTTTGAAAAAATCCTGACCCGCGGGTCACAGTTTTTGCCTTCTTTTTCTCTCCTGAGCTGCACGCAGGTTTCTGCAGCTTGTTCAGAATCTAGAGCAGGGAAACAGGTTCCGTAAACTTTTTCTGCCGTTTCGGATCTCGGGCATCATATGACGCCAGTTTCAGATGCTTTGGATACTTTTCATTTTCTTGAAAAAATCCTGACCCGCGGGTCACAGTTTTTGCCTTCCTTTTCTCTCCTGAGCTGCACTCAGATTTCTGCAGCTTCTTCAGACAGTTTTTGCCTTCTTTTTCTCTCCTCAGCTGCACTCAGGTTTCTGCAGCTTGTTCAGAATCTAGAGCAGGGAAAGAGGTTCTGCAAATTCTTTCTGCCCTTTCTGATCTCGGGCATCATATGACGAGAGTTTGAGACGCTTTGGATACTTTTCATTTTTTTGAAAAAATCCTGACCCGCGGGTCACAGTTTTTGCCTTCCTTTTCTCTCCTGAGCTGCACTCAGATTTCTGCAGCTTCTTCAGACAGTTTTTGCCTTCTTTTTCTCTCCTGAGCTCACTCAGGTTTCTGCAGCTTGTTCAGAATCTAGAGCAGGGAAACAGGTTCCGCAAATTCTTTCTGCCCTCTCTGATCTCGGGCATCATATGACGTGAGTTTGAGACGCCTTGGATACTTTTCATTTTTTTGAAAAAATCCTGACCAGAGTTTTTCGGGTCAGAGTTTTTGCATTCTTTTTCTCTCCTGAGCTGCACTCAGGTTTCTGCAGCTTGTTCAGAATCTAGAGCAGGGAAACAGGTTCCGCAAACATTTTCTGCCCTTTCGGATCTCGGGCATCATATGACGCGAGTTTGAGACGCTTTGGATACTTTTCATTTTTTTGAAAAAATCCTGACCCGCGGGTCACAGTTTTTGCCTTCTTTTTCTCTCCTGAGCTGCAAGCAGGTTTCTGCAGCTTGTTCAGAATCTAGAGCAGGGAAACAGGTTCCGCAAACTTTTCCTGCCCTTTCGGATCTCGGGCAGTATATGACGCGATTTTGAGACGCTTTGGATACTTTTCATTATTTTGAAAAAATCCTGACCCGCGGGTCACAATTTTTGTCTTCTTTTTCTCTCCTGAGCTGCACTCAGGTTTCTGCAGCTTGTTCAGAATCTAGAGCAGGGAAACAGGTTCCGTAACTTTTTCTGCCGTTTCGGATCTCGGGCATCATATGACGCCAGTTTCAGATGCTTTGGATACTTTTCATTTTTTTGAAAAAATCCTGACCCGCAGGTCACAGTTTTTGCCTTCTTTTTCTCTCCTGAGCTGCACTCAGGTTTCTGCAGCTTTTTCAGAATCTAGAGCAGGGAAACAGGTTCCGTAAACTTTTTCTGCCGTTTCGGATCTCGGGCATCATATGACACCAGTTTCAGATGCTTTGGATACTTTTCATTATTTTGAAAATATCCTGACCCGCGGGTCACAGTTTTTGCCTTCCTTTTCTCTTCTGAGCTGCACTCAGATTTCTGCAGCTTCTTCAGACAGTTTTTGCCTTCTTTTTCTCTCCTGAGCTGCACTCAGGTTTCTGCTGCTAGTTCAGAATCTAGAGCAGGGAAACAGGTTCCGCAATTTTTTTCTGCCCTTTCGGATCTCGTGCATCATATGATGCGAGTTTGAGACGCTTTGGATACTTTTCATTTTTTTGAAAAAATCCTGACCCGCGGGTCACAGTTTTTGTCTTCTTCTTCTCTCCTGAGCTGCACTCAGGTTTCTGCAGCTTTTTCAGAATCTAGAGCAGGGAAACAGGTTCCGTAAACTTTTTCTGCCGTTTCGGATCTCGGGCATCATATGACACCAGTTTCAGATGCTTTGGATACTTTTCATTATTTTGAAAATATCCTGACCCGCGGGTCACAGTTTTTGCCTTCCTTTTCTCTTCTGAGCTGCACTCAGATTTCTGCAGCTTCTTCAGACAGTTTTTGCCTTCTTTTTCTCTGCTGAGCTGCACTCAGGTTTCTGCAGCTTGTTCAGAATCTAGAGCAGGGAAACAGGTTCCGCAAACTTTTTCTGCCCTTTCGGATCTCATGCATCATATGATGCGAGTTTGAGACGCTTTGGATACTTTTCATTTTTTTGAAAAAATCCTGACCCGCGGGTCACAGTTTTTGCCTTCTTTTTCTCTCCTGAGCTGCACGCAGGTTTCTGCAGCTTGTTCAGAATCTAGAGCAGGGAAACAGGTTCCGTAAACTTTTTCTGCCGTTTCGGATCTCGGGCATCATATGACGCCAGTTTCAGATGCTTTGGATACTTTTCATTTTCTTGAAAAAATCCTGACCCGCAGGTCACAGTTTTTGCCTTCCTTTTCTCTCCTGAGCTGCACTCAGATTTCTGCAGCTTCTTCAGACAGTTTTTGCCTTCTTTTTCTCTCCTCAGCTGCACTCAGGTTTCTGCAGCTTGTTCAGAATCTAGAGCAGGGAAAGAGGTTCTGCAAATTCTTTCTGCCCTTTCTGATCTCGGGCATCATATGACGAGAGTTTGAGACGCTTTGGATACTTTTCATTTTTTTGAAAAAATCCTGACCCGCGGGTCACAGTTTTTGCCTTCCTTTTCTCTCCTGAGCTGCACTCAGATTTCTGCAGCTTCTTCAGACAGTTTTTGCCTTCTTTTTCTCTCCTGAGCTCACTCAGGTTTCTGCAGCTTGTTCAGAATCTAGAGCAGGGAAACAGGTTCCGCAAATTCTTTCTGCCCTCTCTGATCTCGGGCATCATATGACGCGAGTTTGAGACGCCTTGGATACTTTTCATTTTTTTGAAAAAATCCTGACCAGAGTTTTTCGGGTCAGAGTTTTTGCATTCTTTTTCTCTCCTGAGCTGCACTCAGGTTTCTGCAGCTTGTTCAGAATCTAGAGCAGGGAAACAGGTTCCGCAAACATTTTCTGCCCTTTCGGATCTCGGGCATCATATGACGCGAGTTTGAGACGCTTTGGATACTTTTCATTTTTTTGAAAAAATCCTGACCCGCGGGTCACAGTTTTTGCCTTCTTTTTCTCTCCTGAGCTGCAAGCAGGTTTCTGCAGCTTGTTCAGAATCTAGAGCAGGGAAACAGGTTCCGCAAACTTTTCCTGCCCTTTCGGATCTCGGGCAGTATATGACGCGATTTTGAGACGCTTTGGATACTTTTCATTATTTTGAAAAAATCCTGACCCGCGGGTCACAATTTTTGTCTTCTTTTTCTCTCCTGAGCTGCACTCAGGTTTCTGCAGCTTGTTCAGAATCTAGAGCAGGGAAACAGGTTCCGTAAACTTTTTCTGCCGTTTCGGATCTCGGGCATCATATGACGCCAGTTTCAGATGCTTTGGATACTTTTCATTTTTTTGAAAAAATCCTGACCCGCAGGTCACAGTTTTTGCCTTCTTTTTCTCTCCTGAGCTGCACTCAGGTTTCTGCAGCTTTTTCAGAATCTAGAGCAGGGAAACAGGTTCCGTAAACTTTTTCTGCCGTTTCGGATCTCGGGCATCATATGACACCAGTTTCAGATGCTTTGGATACTTTTCATTATTTTGAAAATATCCTGACCCGCGGGTCACAGTTTTTGCCTTCCTTTTCTCTTCTGAGCTGCACTCAGATTTCTGCAGCTTCTTCAGACAGTTTTTGCCTTCTTTTTCTCTCCTGAGCTGCACTCAGGTTTCTGCTGCTAGTTCAGAATCTAGAGCAGGGAAACAGGTTCCGCAATTTTTTTCTGCCCTTTCGGATCTCGTGCATCATATGATGCGAGTTTGAGACGCTTTGGATACTTTTCATTTTTTTGAAAAAATCCTGACCCGCGGGTCACAGTTTTTGTCTTCTTCTTCTCTCCTGAGCTGCACTCAGGTTTCTGCAGCTTTTTCAGAATCTAGAGCAGGGAAACAGGTTCCGTAAACTTTTTCTGCCGTTTCGGATCTCGGGCATCATATGACACCAGTTTCAGATGCTTTGGATACTTTTCATTATTTTGAAAATATCCTGACCCGCGGGTCACAGTTTTTGCCTTCCTTTTCTCTTCTGAGCTGCACTCAGATTTCTGCAGCTTCTTCAGACAGTTTTTGCCTTCTTTTTCTCTGCTGAGCTGCACTCAGGTTTCTGCAGCTTGTTCAGAATCTAGAGCAGGGAAACAGGTTCCGCAAACTTTTTCTGCCCTTTCGGATCTCATGCATCATATGATGCGAGTTTGAGACGCTTTGGATACTTTTCATTTTTTTGAAAAAATCCTGACCCGCGGGTCACAGTTTTTGCCTTCTTTTTCTCTCCTGAGCTGCACGCAGGTTTCTGCAGCTTGTTCAGAATCTAGAGCAGGGAAACAGGTTCCGTAAACTTTTTCTGCCGTTTCGGATCTCGGGCATCATATGACGCCAGTTTCAGATGCTTTGGATACTTTTCATTTTCTTGAAAAAATCCTGACCCGCAGGTCACAGTTTTTGCCTTCCTTTTCTCTCCTGAGCTGCACTCAGATTTCTGCAGCTTCTTCAGACAGTTTTTGCCTTCTTTTTCTCTCCTCAGCTGCACTCAGGTTTCTGCAGCTTGTTCAGAATCTAGAGCAGGGAAAGAGGTTCTGCAAATTCTTTCTGCCCTTTCTGATCTCGGGCATCATATGACGAGAGTTTGAGACGCTTTGGATACTTTTCATTTTTTTGAAAAAATCCTGACCCGCGGGTCACAGTTTTTGCCTTCCTTTTCTCTCCTGAGCTGCACTCAGATTTCTGCAGCTTCTTCAGACAGTTTTTGCCTTCTTTTTCTCTCCTGAGCTCACTCAGGTTTCTGCAGCTTGTTCAGAATCTAGAGCAGGGAAACAGGTTCCGCAAATTCTTTCTGCCCTCTCTGATCTCGGGCATCATATGACGCGAGTTTGAGACGCCTTGGATACTTTTCATTTTTTTGAAAAAATCCTGACCAGAGTTTTTCGGGTCAGAGTTTTTGTCTTCTTTTTCTCTCCTGAGCTGCACTCAGGTTTCTGCAGCTTGTTCAGAATCTAGAGCAGGGAAACAGGTTCCGTAAACTTTTTCTGCCGTTTCGGATCTCGGGCATCATATGACGCCAGTTTCAGATGCTTTGGATACTTTTCATTTTTTTGAAAAAATCCTGACCCGCAGGTCACAGTTTTTGCCTTCTTTTTCTCTCCTGAGCTGCACTCAGGTTTCTGCAGCTTTTTCAGAATCTAGAGCAGGGAAACAGGTTCCGTAAACTTTTTCTGCCGTTTCGGATCTCGGGCATCATATGACACCAGTTTCAGATGCTTTGGATACTTTTCATTATTTTGAAAATATCCTGACCCGCGGGTCACAGTTTTTGCCTTCCTTTTCTCTTCTGAGCTGCACTCAGATTTCTGCAGCTTCTTCAGACAGTTTTTGCCTTCTTTTTCTCTCCTGAGCTGCACTCAGGTTTCTGCTGCTAGTTCAGAATCTAGAGCAGGGAAACAGGTTCCGCAATTTTTTTCTGCCCTTTCGGATCTCGTGCATCATATGATGCGAGTTTGAGACGCTTTGGATACTTTTCATTTTTTTGAAAAAATCCTGACCCGCGGGTCACAGTTTTTGTCTTCTTCTTCTCTCCTGAGCTGCACTCAGGTTTCTGCAGCTTTTTCAGAATCTAGAGCAGGGAAACAGGTTCCGTAAACTTTTTCTGCCGTTTCGGATCTCGGGCATCATATGACACCAGTTTCAGATGCTTTGGATACTTTTCATTATTTTGAAAATATCCTGACCCGCGGGTCACAGTTTTTGCCTTCCTTTTCTCTTCTGAGCTGCACTCAGATTTCTGCAGCTTCTTCAGACAGTTTTTGCCTTCTTTTTCTCTGCTGAGCTGCACTCAGGTTTCTGCAGCTTGTTCAGAATCTAGAGCAGGGAAACAGGTTCCGCAAACTTTTTCTGCCCTTTCGGATCTCATGCATCATATGATGCGAGTTTGAGACGCTTTGGATACTTTTCATTTTTTTGAAAAAATCCTGACCCGCGGGTCACAGTTTTTGCCTTCTTTTTCTCTCCTGAGCTGCACGCAGGTTTCTGCAGCTTGTTCAGAATCTAGAGCAGGGAAACAGGTTCCGTAAACTTTTTCTGCCGTTTCGGATCTCGGGCATCATATGACGCCAGTTTCAGATGCTTTGGATACTTTTCATTTTCTTGAAAAAATCCTGACCCGCAGGTCACAGTTTTTGCCTTCCTTTTCTCTCCTGAGCTGCACTCAGATTTCTGCAGCTTCTTCAGACAGTTTTTGCCTTCTTTTTCTCTCCTCAGCTGCACTCAGGTTTCTGCAGCTTGTTCAGAATCTAGAGCAGGGAAAGAGGTTCTGCAAATTCTTTCTGCCCTTTCTGATCTCGGGCATCATATGACGAGAGTTTGAGACGCTTTGGATACTTTTCATTTTTTTGAAAAAATCCTGACCCGCGGGTCACAGTTTTTGCCTTCCTTTTCTCTCCTGAGCTGCACTCAGATTTCTGCAGCTTCTTCAGACAGTTTTTGCCTTCTTTTTCTCTCCTGAGCTCACTCAGGTTTCTGCAGCTTGTTCAGAATCTAGAGCAGGGAAACAGGTTCCGCAAATTCTTTCTGCCCTCTCTGATCTCGGGCATCATATGACGCGAGTTTGAGACGCCTTGGATACTTTTCATTTTTTTGAAAAAATCCTGACCAGAGTTTTTCGGGTCAGAGTTTTTGCATTCTTTTTCTCTCCTGAGCTGCACTCAGGTTTCTGCAGCTTGTTCAGAATCTAGAGCAGGGAAACAGGTTCCGCAAACATTTTCTGCCCTTTCGGATCTCGGGCATCATATGACGCGAGTTTGAGATGCTTTGGATACTTTTCATTTTTTTGAAAAAATCATGACCCGCGGGTCACAGTTTTTGCCTTCTTTTTCTCTCCTGAGCTGCAAGCAGGTTTCTGCAGCTTGTTCAGAATCTAGAGCAGGGAAACAGGTTCCGCAAACTTTTCCTGCCCTTTCGGATCTCGGGCAGTATATGACGCGATTTTGAGACGCTTTGGATACTTTTCATTTTTTTGAAAAAATCCTGACCCGCGGGTCACAGTTTTTGTCTTCTTTTTCTCTCCTGAGCTGCACTCAGGTTTCTGCAGCTTGTTCAGAATCTAGAGCAGGGAAACAGGTTCCGTAAACTTTTTCTGCCCTTTCGGATCTCGGGCATCATATGACGCCAGTTTCAGATGCTTTGGATACTTTTCATTTTTTTGAAAAAATCCTGACCCGCAGGTCACAGTTTTTGCCTTCTTTTTCTCTCCTGAGCTGCACTCAGGTTTCTGCAGCTTTTTCAGAATCTAGAGCAGGGAAACAGGTTCCGTAAACTTTTTCTGCCGTTTCGGATCTCGGGCATCATATGACACCAGTTTCAGATGCTTTGGATACTTTTCATTATTTTGAAAATATCCTGACCCGCGGGTCACAGTTTTTGCCTTCCTTTTCTCTTCTGAGCTGCACTCAGATTTCTGCAGCTTCTTCAGACAGTTTTTGCCTTCTTTTTCTCTCCTGAGCTGCACTCAGGTTTCTGCTGCTAGTTCAGAATCTAGAGCAGGGAAACAGGTTCCGCAATTTTTTTCTGCCCTTTCGGATCTCATGCATCATATGATGCGAGTTTGAGACGCTTTGTATACTTTTCATTTTTTTGAAAAAATCCTGACCCGCGGGTCACAGTTTTTGCCTTCTTTTTCTCTCCTGAGCTGCACGCAGGTTTCTGCAGCTTGTTCAGAATCTAGAGCAGGGAAACAGGTTCCGTAAACTTTTTCTGCCGTTTCGGATCTCGGGCATCATATGACGCCAGTTTCAGATGCTTTGGATACTTTTCATTATTTTGAAAATATCCTGACCCGCGGGTCACAGTTTTTGCCTTCCTTTTCTCTTCTGAGCTGCACTCAGATTTCTGCAGCTTCTTCAGACAGTTTTTGCCTTCTTTTTCTCTCCTGAGCTGCACTCAGGTTTCTGCAGCTTTTTCAGAATCTAGAGCAGGGAAACAGGTTCCGCAAACTTTTTCTGCCCTTTCGGGTCTCGCGCATCATATGATGCGAGTTTGAGATGCTTTGGATACTTCCCATTTTTTTGAAAAAATCCTGACCCCACGGGTCACAGTTTTTGCCTTCTTTTTCTCTCCTGAGCTGCACTCAGGTTTCTGCAGCTTGTTCAGAATATAGAGCAGGGAAACAGGTTCCGCAAATTCTTTCTGCCCTTTCTGATCTCGGGCATCATATGACGCGAGTTTGAAACGCTTTGGATACTTTTCATTTTTTTGAAAAAATCCTGACTAGAGTTTTTCGGGTCAGAGTTTTTGCCTTCTTTTTCTCTCCTGAGCTGCACTCAGGTTTCTGCAGCTTGTTCAGAATCTAGAGCAGGGAAACAGGTTCCGCAAACTTTTTCTGCCCTTTCGGATCTCGGGCATCATATGACGCGAGTTTGAGATGCTTTGGATACTTTTCATTTTTTTGAAAAAATCCTGACCCGCGGGTCACAGTTTTTGCCTTCTTTTTCTCTCCTGAGCTACACTCAGCTTTCTGCAGCTTGTTCAGAATCTAGAGCAGGGAAACAGGTTCCGCAAACTTTTTCTGCCCTTTCAGATCTCATGCATCATATGATGCGAGTTTGAGACGCTTTGGATACTTTTCATTTTTTTGAAAAAATCCTGACCCGCGGGTCACAGTTTTTGTCTTCTTTTTCTCTCCTGAGCTGCACTCAGGTTTCTGCAGCTTGTTCAGAATCTAGAGCAGGGAAACAGGTTCCCTAAACTTTTTCTGCCGTTTCGGATCTCGGCCATGATATGACGCCAGTTTCAGATGCTTTGGATACTTTACATTTTTTTGAAAAAATCCTGACCCGCGGGTCACAGTTTTTGCCTTCTTTTTCTCTCCTGAGCTGCACTCCGGTTTCTGCAGCTTGTTCAGAATCTAGAGCAGGGAAACAGGTTCCGCAAATTCTTTCTGCCCTTTCTGATCTTGGGCATGATATGACGCGAGTTTGAGACGCTTTGGATAGTTTTCATTTTTTTGAAAAAATCCTGGCCAGAGTTTTTCGGGTCAGAGTTTTTGCCTTCTTTTTCTCTCCTGAGCTGCACTCAGGTTTCTGCAGCTTGTTCAGAATCTAGAGCAGGGAAACAGGTTCCGCAAACTTTTTCTGCCCTTTCGGATCTCGGGCATCATATGATGCGAGTTTGAGACGCTTTGGATACTTTTCATTTTTTTGAAAAAATCCTGACCCGCGGGTCACAGTTTTTGCCTTCTTTTTCTCTCCTGAGCTGCACGCAGGTTTCTGCAGCTTGTTCAGAATCTAGAGCAGGGAAACAGGTTCCGAAAACTTTTCCTCCCCTTCCGGATCTCGGGCATCATATGACGCGAGTTTGAGACGCTTTGGATACTTTTCATTTTTTTGAAAAATCCTGACCCCCGGGTCACAGTTTTTGTCTTCTTTTTCTCTCCTGAGCGGCACTCAGGTTTCTGCAGCTTGTATAGAATCTAGAGCAGGGAAACAGGTTCCATAACCTTTTTCTGCCGTTTCGGATCTCGGGCATCATATGACGCCAGTTTCAGATGCTTTCGATATTTTTCATTTTTTTGAAAAAATCATGACCCGCGGGTCAGAGTTTTTGCCTTCTTTTTCTCTCCTGAGCTGCACTCATGTTTCTGCAGCTTGTTCAGAATCTAGAGCAGGGAAACAGGTTTCACAAACTTTTTCTGCCCTTTCGGATCTCGGGCATCATATGACGCGAGTTTGAGATGCTTTGGATACTTTTCATTTTTTTGAAAAAATCCTGACCCGCGGGTCACAGTTTTTGCCTTCCTTTTCTTTCCTGAGCTGCACTCAGATTTCTGCATCTTCTTCAGACAGTTTTTGCCTTCTTTTTCTCTCCTGAGCTGCACTCAGGTTTCTGCAGCTTGTTCAGAATCTAGAGCAGGGAAACAGGTTCCGCAAACTTTTTCTGCCCTTTCGGATCTCGGGCATCATATGACGCGAGTTTGAGACGCTTTGGATACTTTTCATTTTTTTGAAAAAATCCTGACCCGCGGGTCACAGTTTTTGCCTTCTTTTTCTCTCCTGAGCTACCCTCAGGTTTCTGCAGCTTGTTCAGAATCTAGAGCAGGGAAACAGGTTCCGCAAATTCTTTCTGCCCTTTCTGATCTCGGGCATCATATTACGCGAGTTTGAAACGCTTTGGATACTTTTCATTTTTTTGAAAAAATCCTGACCAGAGTTTTTCGGGTCAGAGTTTTTGCCTTCTTTTTCTCTCCTGAGCTGCACTCAGGTTTCTGCAGCTTGTTCAGAATCTAGAGCAGGGAAACAGGTTCCGCAAACTTTTTCTGCCCTTTCGGGTCTCGGGCATCATATGACGCGAGTTTGAAACGCTTTGGATACTTTTCATTTTTTTGAAAAAATCCTGACCCGCGGGTCACAGTTTTTGTCTTCTTTTTCTCTCCTGAGCTGCACTCAGGTTTCTGCAGCTTGTTCAGAATCTAGAGCAGGGAAACAGGTTCCCTAAACTTTTTCTGCCGTTTCGGATCTCGGCCATCATATGACGCGAGTTTGAAACGCTTTGGATACTTTTCATTTTTTTGAAAAAATCCTGACCCGCGGGTCACAGTTTTTGCCTTCTTTTTCTCTCCTGAGCTACCCTCAGGTTTCTGCAGCTTGTTCAGAATCTAGAGCAGGGAAACAGGTTCCGCAAATTCTTTCTGCCCTTTCTGATCTCGGGCATCATATTACGCGAGTTTGAAACGCTTTGGATACTTTTCATTTTTTTGAAAAAATCCTGACCAGAGTTTTTCGGGTCAGAGTTTTTGCATTCTTTTTCTCTCCTGAGCTGCACTCAGGTTTCTGCAGCTTGTTCAGAATCTAGAGCAGGGAAACAGGTTCCGCAAACTTTTTCTGCCCTTTCGGATCTCGGGCATCATATGATGCGAGTTTGAGACGCTTTGGATACTTTTCATTTTTTTGAAAAAATCCTGACCCGCGGGTCACAGTTTTTGCCTTCTTTTTCTCTCCTGAGCTGCACGCAGGTTTCTGCAGCTTGTTCAGAATCTAGAGCAGGGAAACAGGTTCCGAAAACTTTTCCTCCCCTTCCGGATCTCGGGCATCATATGACGCGAGTTTGAGACGCTTTGTATACTTTTCATTTTTTTGAAAAATCCTGACCCGCGGGTCACAGTTTTTGTCTTCTTTTTCTCTCCTGAGCTGCACTCAGGTTTCTGCAGCTTGTTCAGAATCTAGAGCAGGGAAACAGGTTCCCTAAACTTTTTCTGCCGTTTCGGATCTCGGGCATCATGTGACGACAGTTTCAGATGCTTTCGATATTTTTCATTTTTTTGAAAAAATCATGACCCGCGGGTCAGAGTTTTTGCCTTCTTTTTCTCTCCTGAGCTGCACTCAGGTTTCTGCAGCTTGTTCAGAATCTAGAGCAGGGAAACAGGTTTCACAAACTTTTTCTGCCCTTTCGGATCTCGGGCATCATATGACGCGAGTTTGAGATGCTTTGGATACTTTTCATTTTTTTGAAAAAATCCTGACCCGCGGGTCACAGTTTTTGCCTTCCTTTTCTTTCCTGAGCTGCACTCAGATTTCTGCATCTTCTTCAGACAGTTTTTGCCTTCTTTTTCTCTCCTGAGCTGCACTCAGGTTTCTGCAGCTTGTTCAGAATCTAGAGCAGGGAAACAGGTTCCGCAAACTTTTTCTGCCCTTTCGGATCTCGGGCATCATATGACGCGAGTTTGAGACGCTTTGGATACTTTTCATTTTTTTGAAAAAATCCTGACCCGCTGGTCACAGTTTTTGCCTTCTTTTTCTCTCCTGAGCTACCCTCAGGTTTCTGCAGCTTGTTCAGAATCTAGAGCAGGGAAACAGGTTCCGCAAACTTTTTCTGCCCTTTCGGATCTCATGCATCATATGATGCGAGTTTGAGACGCTTTGGATACATTTCATTTTTTTGAAAAAATCCTGACCCGCGCGGGTCACAGTTTTGCCTTCTTTTTCTCTCCTGAGCTGCACTCAGGTTTCTGCAGCTTGTTCAGAATCTAGAGCAGGGAAACAGGTTCCGCAAATTCTTTCTGCCCTTTCTGATCTCGGGCATCATATTACGCGAGTTTGAAACGCTTTGGATACTTTTCATTTTTTTGAAAAAATCCTGACCAGAGTTTTTCGGGTCAGAGTTTTTGCATTCTTTTTCTCTCCTGAGCTGCACTCAGGTTTCTGCAGCTTGTTCAGAATCTAGAGCAGGGAAACAGGTTCCGCAAACTTTTTCTGCCCTTTCGGATCTCGGGCATCATATGATGCGAGTTTGAGACGCTTTGGATACTTTTCATTTTTTTGAAAAAATCCTGACCCGCGGGTCACAGTTTTTGCCTTCTTTTTCTCTCCTGAGCTGCACGCAGGTTTCTGCAGCTTGTTCAGAATCTAGAGCAGGGAAACAGGTTCCGAAAACTTTTCCTCCCCTTCCGGATCTCGGGCATCATATGACGCGAGTTTGAGACGCTTTGTATACTTTTCATTTTTTTGAAAAATCCTGACCCGCGGGTCACAGTTTTTGTCTTCTTTTTCTCTCCTGAGCTGCACTCAGGTTTCTGCAGCTTGTTCAGAATCTAGAGCAGGGAAACAGGTTCCCTAAACTTTTTCTGCCGTTTCGGATCTCGGGCATCATATGACGACAGTTTCAGATGCTTTCGATATTTTTCATTTTTTTGAAAAAATCATGACCCGCGGGTCAGAGTTTTTGCCTTCTTTTTCTCTCCTGAGCTGCACTCAGGTTTCTGCAGCTTGTTCAGAATCTAGAGCAGGGAAACAGGTTTCACAAACTTTTTCTGCCCTTTCGGATCTCGGGCATCATATGACGCGAGTTTGAGATGCTTTGGATACTTTTCATTTTTTTGAAAAAATCCTGACCCGCGGGTCACAGTTTTTGCCTTCCTTTTCTTTCCTGAGCTGCACTCAGATTTCTGCATCTTCTTCAGACAGTTTTTGCCTTCTTTTTCTCTCCTGAGCTGCACTCAGGTTTCTGCAGCTTGTTCAGAATCTAGAGCAGGGAAACAGGTTCCGCAAACTTTTTCTGCCCTTTCGGATCTCGGGCATCATATGACGCGAGTTTGAGACGCTTTGGATACTTTTCATTTTTTTGAAAAAATCCTGACCCGCTGGTCACAGTTTTTGCCTTCTTTTTCTCTCCTGAGCTACCCTCAGGTTTCTGCAGCTTGTTCAGAATCTAGAGCAGGGAAACAGGTTCCGCAAACTTTTTCTGCCCTTTCGGATCTCATGCATCATATGATGCGAGTTTGAGACGCTTTGGATACATTTCATTTTTTTGAAAAAATCCTGACCCGCGGGTCACAGTTTTGCCTTCTTTTTCTCTCCTGAGCTGCACTCAGGTTTCTGCAGCTTGTTCAGAATCTAGAGCAGGGAAACAGGTTCCGCAAATTCTTTCTGCCCTTTCTGATCTCGGGCATCATATTACGCGAGTTTGAAACGCTTTGGATACTTTTCATTTTTTTGAAAAAATCCTGACCAGATTTTTTCGGGTCAGAGTTTTTGCCTTCTTTTTCTCTCCTGAGCTGCACTCAGGTTTCTGCAGCTTGTTCAGAATCTAGAGCAGGGAAACAGGTTCCGCAAACTTTTTCTGCCCTTTCGGGTCTCGGGCATCATATGACGCGAGTTTGAAACGCTTTGGATACTTTTCATTTTTTTGAAAAAATCCTGACCCGCGGGTCACAGTTTTTGTCTTCTTTTTCTCTCCTGAGCTGCACTCAGGTTTCTGCAGCTTGTTCAGAATCTAGAGCAGGGAAACAGGTTTCACAAACTTTTTCTGCCCTTTCGGATCTCGGGCATCATATGACGCGAGTTTGAGATGCTTTGGATACTTTTCATTTTTTTGAAAAAATCCTGACCCGCGGGTCAGAGTTTTTGCCTTCTTTTTCTCTCCTGAGCTGCACTCAGGTTTCTGCAGCTTGTTCAGAATCTAGAGCAGGGAAACAGGTTTCACAAACTTTTTCTGCCCTTTCGGATCTCGGGCATCATATGACGCGAGTTTGAGATGCTTTGGATACTTTTCATTTTTTTGAAAAAATCCTGACCCGCGGGTCACAGTTTTTGCCTTCCTTTTCTTTCCTGAGCTGCACTCAGATTTCTGCATCTTCTTCAGACAGTTTTTGCCTTCTTTTTCTCTCCTGAGCTGCACTCAGGTTTCTGCAGCTTGTTCAGAATCTAGAGCAGGGAAACAGGTTCCGCAAACTTTTTCTGCCCTTTCGGATCTCGGGCATCATATGACGCGAGTTTGAGACGCTTTGGATACTTTTCATTTTTTTGAAAAAATCCTGACCCGCGGGTCACAGTTTTTGCCTTCTTTTTCTCTCCTGAGCTACCCTCAGGTTTCTGCAGCTTGTTCAGAATCTAGAGCAGGGAAACAGGTTCCGCAAATTCTTTCTGCCCTTTCTGATCTCGGGCATCATATTACGCGAGTTTGAAACGCTTTGGATACTTTTCATTTTTTTGAAAAAATCCTGACCAGAGTTTTTCGGGTCAGAGTTTTTGCCTTCTTTTTCTCTCCTGAGCTGTACTCAGGTTTCTGCAGCTTGTTCAGAATCTAGAGCAGGGAAACAGGTTCCGCAAACTTTTTCTGCCCTTTCGGGTCTCGGGCATCATATGACGCGAGTTTGAAACGCTTTGGATACTTTTCATTTTTTTGAAAAAATCCTGACCCGCGGGTCACAGTTTTTGTCTTCTTTTTCTCTCCTGAGCTGCACTCAGGTTTCTGCAGCTTGTTCAGAATCTAGAGCAGGGAAACAGGTTCCCTAAACTTTTTCTGCCGTTTCGGATCTCGGCCATCATATGACGCCAGTTTCAGATGCTTTGAATACTTTTCATTTTTTTGAAAAAATCCTGACCCGCGGGTCACAGTTTTTGCCTTCTTTTTCTCTCCTGAGCTGCACTCAGGTTTCTGCAGCTTGTTCAGAATCTAGAGCAGGGAAACAGGTTCCGCAAATTCTTTCTGCCCTTTCTGATCTCGGGCATCATATGACGCGAGTTGAAACGCTTTGGATAGTTTTCATTTTTTTGAAAAAATCCTGACTAGAGTTTTTCGGGTCAGAGTTTTTGCATTCTTTTTCTCTCCTGAGCTGCACTCAGGTTTCTGCAGCTTGTTCAGAATCTAGAGCAGGGAAACAGGTTCCGCAAACTTTTTCTGCCGTTTCGGATCTCGGCCATCATATGACGCCAGTTTCAGATGCTTTTGATACTTTTCATTTTTTTGAAAAAATCCTGACCCGCGGGTCAGAGTTTTTGCCTTCTTTTTCTCTCCTGAGCTGCACTCAGGTTTCTGCAGCTTGTTCAGAATCTAGAGCAGGGAAACAGGTTTCACAAACTTTTTCTGCCCTTTCGGATCTCGGGCATCATATGACGCGAGTTTGAGATGCTTTGGATACTTTTCATTTTTTTGAAAAAATCCTGACCCGCGGGTCACAGTTTTTGCCTTCCTTTTCTCTCCTGAGCTGCACTCAGATTTCTGCAGCTTCTTCAGATAGTTTTTGCCTTCTTTTTCTCTCCTGAGCTGCACTCAGGTTTCTGCAGCTTGTTCAGAATCTAGAGCAGGGAAACAGGTTCCGCAATTTTTTTCTGCCCTTTCGGATCTCGGGCATCATATGACGCGAGTTTGAGACGCTTTGGATGTCATGAACCTTTAATGGTCATGAGTTATTAGAAATCTGATGACAACACTTTGGTTCCAGTAAGGGACTCTGGGAGATGGTTATAGTCAGAAAAGACAGGCCTTGCCAATTTGCAAAGTTAAGTTTCATTTTCCCAGCTGAAGACGGTTAGAAGAAGCCTTAACAAGCTGCACCTGTTTATCTTTGCTGATTAGCCAGTGCCTGGCACCCAAGATCATCCTTGGCCTATGCAGTTGGAAAACACCGTTGGGAGGGGGGCCTGAAGGCGCGAAAATGTGAGAAACATCGAGAAGAAAGTTACATCAGTCAATTCCTGATTGGTCAATTAATCTTGGACCGTTAGGATCTTTTCACCTTAAGTATAGGGCTAGGGACCCACAGCCGTTGTTCTCTGTTCTCTGCCTATGCTGACTGGCACCAGAGTTCCAAACCTTTTCTGCCTTATGGTTCCTGGGGTTGCTTATGGGAAGGCAACCTATGTCTGGTTCCATTGCTTTATGTTGAACATCCATCTCTCTTAGGAGAGGTGCCACGCAACCAACTACCTCGTATGTAAGTAGTTAGGTGAGCTAGTTTATTATTTTCTTGTTGTGTGTATGAATTCTCTTGTAAGAACCTAAACCCCTGTTGGGTGAATGGTCTTAAAGGATTACTTGCTGCTATATGATATGTGCACTTATATATTTTAATAAAGCTACTTCTATTTAACCTGGTGTGTTCATTTGAGAGAAGGGGTGGTTCTGAATTCAGTGTTTTGACCCAACCTCAGTCACTCACTACCAAAGAGGGTTAAGAAGTTAAAAGCTTGGATTTTAAGTGTTAAACCAGAGGTGCCTGGCAAGGAGTGTAACTGTGACTCTTGCCTTTTAGGACCTTGGTTTTATATACCTTCTGGGCTCAGAGATCCCCTGGCTCTGAGTGGACCAGTATACAGGGGTGGTGGCAGCCTACCTTCTACCTTGCAGGGTTGTTGTGAGCGTACACAGCCTTGGCAAGGGTGAAGTAATAGCTTTTCGGTTCCAGTCTCATTTCCCTAAGGGTGGGGGTCTGAGCCTGATGCATGTTCCCGGGACCCTGAGGGTCGGGCGGGCATGACATGGCTGGCAGTGGTGAGGATCGAAGCCATTCCTGCTCTTAAGTGAACACGCTGTGTGAGATAAGTGCATTGCAGCAAGTTGTAAATTTTAAAGAGACTTCTGACACAATTGTTTGTTACTTTGGGTAGTAAGGTTAGTGCAGAATGTCGCAAAAGATAAAAACCAGATCTCAAAAGAATGGAGCCGAGGATGTGCTCCTGGCAGACACTGCGTTGCCTAGTCAGCTTGTTCAGCTGGAAGAAGGCGCTGCTGCTCTGTCGTTTATACCTCAGCCTTCTGTGGATGACAAGGAGTTCGTGTCTAAGCAAACTGAGGATAGCGAAGATGAGGAGGAATCAGATTTGGATGAGGAAGAGCTGCCTAGGAGCATGCAGCGCTACCTGGCTAAGCAAATGAAGCTGTTGTCCCTGCAGTTCAAGGCTATGGAGGAAGATCGCCGGAGTAGGGAAAGCTTTGCTCGTGAGATGCAACAACCGCGAGGAGGAAGACCAGACCTCCATAAAAAATCCTTTCCGACCTTTCGTGAGACAGATGACATCTTTACCTTCTTCCAAGTTTTTGCTCACTCTTGTAGAGATCAAGGTGTGCCTAAAAAGTACTGGATGAGTGCTTTACGCATTAATGCTGAAGGCGAGTTGAGAGAACTGTTGAACTCCTTGCCACTGGAGTATGCAGATGATTTTGACTACTTTTATGCTGTAGCCAAGTCTCACTTTGCGCTAACATCAGAGGATTGTTTTCGGCATTTAGAAGCAGACCAGAAGAAGTCTCGGGAAAGCTTCTCAGCCTTTGCTGCACGGATGGGCAGAAATGTGGAACGTTGGGCTGACACAGCCGAGGCTGTAACCCGAGAGGAGGTTTT
Source organism: Rhineura floridana (assembly GCF_030035675.1). Classification (NCBI taxonomy): domain Eukaryota; kingdom Metazoa; phylum Chordata; class Lepidosauria; order Squamata; family Rhineuridae; genus Rhineura; species Rhineura floridana. The sequence goes on along the minus strand of NW_026902523.1, from coordinate 132,091 downwards.
AGATCTGTTTGCAAAAGAACTGTTTTACAGACGCCTCCCTCGAGATTTGATGGCTCTGGTCAGAGACCAGCAGCCCCGTTCTCTGACTGAAGCAGGCATGCTAGCAGATCGTATGTTTAAAAACAGAGCTGGAGAAAAGTATACTTTGTTTCGGAGACCGGAGTACGTTCCTGTGAAACCGCCGAGGCGAGAGACCGCAGGTATGCAGAAACCAGGGCAACCGGCGAAGGAAGAGAAAGGGGGGCCTGCTGGCTACTTCAAAGTGCCTTCCGCCCGGCCCGAGGCTGCATTGCAAGAGAAGCCCCGTGGAGAAATAATCTGCTTTAAATGTGGGCAAATTGGTCATAAGGCTAATTCCTGTTCTAAAACCTTGTCTAAGCCCAAATCTGCTGGAAGGAAGAACCCAAATGTTGCTCCAGTTGCACGCGTGAGAGACTTAACGTCCCCTGGAGCGGAACCTCCTGAACTTTCTTCATGGTCGTCAGCCGAGGAGAATGAAGGAGCAGAATCGGAATTTGTATTTTCTGCCCCAAATTCACAAGATCGTCCTGAGACCCCTCGTGGACCAGTTGTTAAAGCCCTGTCGGTGAGTGTTGTACAAAATATATCCGGGGGCCAAGAGGGAGAAGAAAAGGATGGTTTGCTGCAAGGGAGGGACTGTCCAGAACCTCTTTCATCGGAATGCAAGGAATGGGTTCAAACGCAGTTTTCAGAACCCATATATGTTAACTGTATTCAGGTCATGGGACGGGTAGATTCGGGCGCAGAGCTCTCCAGTGTTGCTGAACACTTGGTGAAGCCAGAGCAATATGTCCCTGACTTACAAGTGACTGTCACGGCTTATGGACCCAGGGCTGTGCAAGCTCGTGTGGCCGAGCTAGTGCTTTCATACAAGAATTGGACTGGGCGCCATAGAGTTCTAGTTCATTCAACCAACAGTTTGTGGGACGTTTTGATAGGAACAGACCTGCTCTTCCTGCACCATAAAGAGACTGAACGTAGGGCAGAGAGGGATGCTCTTGCTAAGTCTCAAGTTTTGTTAGACACCTGGAAAGGTAGTGGGAGAGAAGCTAAGGCTTTAAAGGAACGGGCTGTGTGCTTGCCTAAGCCGCAGAAAGAAAGTTCGCTTTTGCAGCCCAGGGGAGGGGGGCTGATGGAATGTAAAGTGCCGCCTGTTGGCTCTCAAGGAACTAAGACAGTTCTAAAAAGGAAGGAAAGCCTTCAAGGTTGTAAAAGCAAAACAGAAGTTAACTCGGCTGTTTTATTACCAGCGGAGGAATCTGAGCCTCCTAATAGACATTTAATTATGGCCTGTACCAAGGCGTGTGAATTTGCAGAGGATTCTTTGGATTTGGTTACAGAGAGTCAACAAGCAGGGGGGATAACTGAAATTACCCTGCCCGAAGGTTTGACTCAGGAGCAACGAAGGCAATTAGTTCAAATCCTGATGGACTTTAAACCTATGTTTTCCAGTAAGCCTGGAAGAACTGACTTGGCTATTCATTCCATTAACACCGGGGATCATCCCCCTATGCAAGCTTCTCCGTACAGTGTTATAGGACGAAATGCAGAAGTGGTAGAGAGGGAAATCCAAGCTATGCTGGAAATGGGAGTTATTGAACCCTCTACCAGTCCCTGGTCCTCCCCTATTGTGCTAGTGGCTAAACGGGAAGCTAATGAAGTGCGTTTCTGTGTGGATTACAGGAAGCTGAACCAGATTTCCCAAGTGGATCCGTATCCTTTGCCTAGGATGGACCATTTAATAGAAAGACTGGGAGCAGCAAAATACATCACTACACTGGATTTAACTAAGGGATATTGGCAAGTGCCTCTAGATGGGGACGCTGCTGTGAAATCTGCTTTTGTCACGCATATGGGCTTGTTCCAGTTCAAGGTTCTCCCATTCGGACTTCGAAATGCCCCAGCCACGTTCATGAGGCTTATTAATTCTGTGATTAATGGCCTAGGTGAATTTTCTTGTGCGTATCTGGACGATCTGGCCATCTTTAGCCCTGACTGGAAGTCGCATTTGAACCATTTGAGAATTGTTTTACAGCGACTGCAGGCCGCTGGACTAACCATCAAAGCGCAGAAATGTCAATTTGGTCTGGGGGAAGTTGTGTATTTGGGCCACCGGGTGGGGCAGGATTGTGTCAAACCCCTAGAGGCTAAGATCGAAGCTATTCAAAATTGGCCTGTCCCTAAGACCAAGAAACAGGTTCAATCTTTTTTGGGGTTAGCCGGCTATTACAGAAAATTTGCTCCACATTTTAGTAGTGTTGCTACCCCTCTAACTGAACTGTGCAAAAAGACTATGCCAATGCGTGTCATTTGGACTGATAAATGTCAAAGTGCTTTTGATGCTTTAAAGACGATGTTGATAAACTATCCTGTTTTGAAAGCTCCTGATTTTTCAAGCCCTTTTGTAGTTCAGACGGATGCCTCTAACTTTGGGCTTGGAGCTGCTTTGCTCCAGGAAGATGCTGCTGGAGAATTGCACCCTATTGCATACATTAGTAAGAAATTGCTTCCAAGAGAGCGCAATTTGGCTACCATTGAAAAGGAGTGTCTTGCTTTGGTTTGGGCTCTTGATAAGTTACGCCCGTACCTATGGGGACGTCATTTTCAATTGCAGACAGACCATTCTCCTTTGTGTTGGTTGAACAGGATGAAAAACTCCAACCAAAAATTGTTACGTTGGAGTCTGGCCCTCCAAGATTTTGATTTTACAATTCAGTTCATAAAGGGGCGTGATAATATAGTAGCTGATGCTCTATCTCGCCTATCTGTTCCAGTTGATTGATATTTGATTCATGCCTATTCCACTGACTGATTTCCCGGCTCTGATGACCTCTGGACCGTTTTTAGACCTTGTTTTACTCTTTTACGCTTTTAACATGTTTTATGGACTTTTTAAAGATTTTACGGCTTATGACCTTTTTTGAACTTGGACCAGTTTTGGATCACCCCATTTTTTATTCTATTTTTTTTATTATTATTTTTTTTATATATAATAAAGTTTTCTTTTTTGGGGGGGTGTTTTAGGGGTCCCTTATTTCTTTTTTTCTCTTTTTTCTCCTTTATTGTTTGTTATGTGGTAACTTTGAACTTAATTAGAAGGCATAAGACAAGAAGTAGCTCACTGGCTTAAAATGTATTAAATTGTTTTTTCTTTCTCTTTTGTATATGCTGTATTGTAATGTTGATGGAATTTTTTTTTCTGATTGTTCCCTTATTCCTGGTTGCTGTGGCGATGACGCAGAACTATTCAGAGTTCTGACATCATCTTCCCAAAAAGGGGCGTGTCATGAACCTGTAATGGTCATGAGTTATTAGAAATCTGATGACAACACTTTGGTTCCAGTAAGGGACTCTGGGAGATGGTTATAGTCAGAAAAGACAGGCCTTGCCAATTTGCAAAGTTAAGTTTCATTTTCCCAGCTGAAGACGGTTAGAAGAAGCCTTAACAAGCTGCACCTGTTTATCTTTGCTGATTAGCCAGTGCCTGGCACCCAAGGTCATCCTTGGCCTATGCAGTTGGAAAACACCGTTGGGAGGGGGGCCTGAAGGCGCGAAAATGTGAGAAACATCGAGAAGAAAGTTACATCAGTCAATTCCTGATTGGTCAATTAATCTTGGACCGTTAGGATCTTTTTCCCTTAAGTATAGGGCTAGGGACCCACAGCCGTTGTTCTCTGTTCTCTGCCTATGCTGACTGGCACCAGAGTTCCAAACCTTTTCTGCCTTATGGTTCCTGGGGTTGCTTATGGGAAGGCAACCTATGTCTGGTTCCATTGCTTTATGTTGAACATCCATCTCTCTTAGGAGAGGTGCCACGCAACCAACTACCTCGTATGTAAGTAGTTAGGTGAGCTAGTTTATTATTTTCTTGTTGTGTGTATGAATTCTCTTGTAAGAACCTAAACCCCTGTTGGGTGAATGGTCTTAAAGGATTACTTGCTGCTATATGATATGTGCACTTATATGTTTTAATAAAGCTACTTCTATTTAACCTGGTGTGTTCATTTGAGAGAAGGGGTGGTTCTGAATTCAGTGTTTTGACCCAACCTCAGTCACTCACTACCAAAGAGGGTTAAGAAGTTAAAAGCTTGGATTTTAAGTGTTAAACCAGAGGTGCCTGGCAAGGAGTGTAACTGTGACTCTTGCCTTTTAGGACCTTGGTTTTATATACCTTCTGGGCTCAGAGATCCCCTGGCTCTGAGTGGACCAGTATACAGGGGTGGTGGCAGCCTACCTTCTACCTTGCAGGGTTGTTGTGAGCGTACACAGCCTTGGCAAGGGTGAAGTAATAGCTTTTCGGTTCCAGTCTCATTTCCCTAAGGGTGGGGGTCTGAGCCTGATGCATGTTCCCGGGACCCTGAGGGTCGGGCGGGCATGACATTGGATACTTCCCATTTTTTTGAAAAAATCCTGACCCGCGGGTCACAGTTTTTGCCTTCTTTTTCTCTCCTGAGCTGCACTCAGGTTTCTGCAGCTTGTTCAGAATCTAGAGCAGGGAAACAGGTTCCGTAAACTTTTTCTGCCGTTTCGGATCTCGGCCATCATATGACGCCAGTTTCAGATGCTTTGGATACTTTTCATTTTTTTGAAAAAATCCTGACCCGCGGGTCAGAGTTTTTGCCTTCTTTTTCTCTCCTGAGCTGCACTCAGGTTTCTGCAGCTTGTTCAGAATCTAGAGCAGGGAAACAGGTTTCACAAACTTTTTCTGCCCTTTCGGATCTCGGGCATCATATGACGCGAGTTTGTGATGCTTTGGATACTTTTCATTTTTTTGAAAAAATCCTGACCCGCGGGTCACTGTTTTTGCCTTCCTTTTCTCTCCTGAGCTGCACTCAGATTTCTGCAGCTTCTTCAGACAGTTTTTGCCTTCTTTTTCTCTCCTGAGCTGCACGCAGGTTTCTGCAGCTTGTTCAGAATCTAGAGCAGGGAAACAGGTTCCGCAAACTTTTCCTGCCCTTTCGGATCTCGGGCATCATATGACGCGAGTTTGAGACGCTTTGGATACTTTTCATTTTTTTGAAAAAATCCTGACCCGCGGGTCACAGTTTTTGTCTTCTTTTTCTCTCCTGAGCTGCACTCAGGTTTCTGCAGCTTGTTCAGAATCTAGAGCAGGGAAACAGGTTCCGTAAACTTTTTCTGCCGTTTCGGATCTCGGGCATCATATGACGCGAGTTTGAGACGCTTTGGATACTTTTCATTTTTTTGAAAAAATCCTGACCAGAGTTTTTCGGGTCAGAGTTTTTGCATTCTTTTTCTCTCCTGAGCTGCACTCAGGTTTCTGCAGCTTGTTAAGAATCTAGAGCAGGGAAACAGGTTCCGCAAACTTTTTCTGCCCTTTCGGATCTCGGGCATCATATGACGCGCGTTTGAGACCCTTTGGATACTTTTCATTTTTTTGAAAAAATCCTGACCCGCGGGTCACAGTTTTTGCCTTCTTTTTCTCTCCTGAGCTGCACTCAGGTTTCTGCAGCTTGTTCAGAATCTAGAGCAGGGAAACAGGTTCCGCAAACTTTTCCTGCCCTTTCGGATCTCGGGCATCATATGACGCGAGTTTGAGACGCTTTGGATACTTTTCATTTTTTTGAAAAAATCCTGACCCGCGGGTCACAGTTTTTGCCTTCTTTTTCTCTCCTGAGCTGCACTCAGGTTTCTGCAGCTTGTTCAGAATCTAGAGCAGGGAAACAGGTTCCACAAATTCTTTCTGCCCTTTCTGATCTTGGGCATCATATAACGCGAGTTTGAGACGCTTTGGATACTTTTCATTTTTTTGAAAAAATCCTGGCCAGAGTTTTTCGGGTCAGAGTTTTTGCCTTCTTTTTCTCTCCTGAGCTGCACTCAGGTTTCTGCAGCTTGTTCAGAATCTAGAGCAGGGAAACAGGTTCCGCAAACTTTTTCTGCCCTTTCGGATCTCGGGCATCATATGATGCGAGTTTGAGACGCTTTGGATACTTTTCATTTTTTTGAAAAAATCCTGACCCGCGGGTCACAGTTTTTGCCTTCTTTTTCTCTCCTGAGCTGCACGCAGGTTTCTGCAGCCTGTTCAGAATCTAGAGCAGGGAAACAGGTTCCGAAAACTTTTCCTCCCCTTCCGGATCTCGGGCATCATATGACGCGAGTTTGAGACGCTTTGGATACTTTTCATTTTTTTGAAAAAATCCTGACCCGCGGGTCACAGTTTTTGTCTTCTTTTTCTCTCCTGAGCTGCACTCAGGTTTCTGCAGCTTGTTCAGAATCTAGAGCAGGGAAACAGGTTCCATAAACTTTTTCTACCGTTTCGGATCTCGGGCATCATATGACGCCAGTTTCAGATGCTTTCGATATTTTTCATTTTTTTGAAAAAATCCTGACCCGCGGGTCAGAGTTTTTGCCTTCTTTTTCTCTCCTGAGCTGCACTCAGGTTTCTGCAGCTTGTTCAGAATCTAGAGCAGGGAAACAGGTTTCACAAACTTTTTCTGCCCTTTCGGATCTCGGGCATCATATGACGTGAGTTTGAGATGCTTTGGATACTTTTCATTTTTTTGAAAAAATCCTGACCCGCGGGTCACAGTTTTTGCCTTCCTTTTCTTTCCTGAGCTGCACTCAGATTTCTGCATCTTCTTCAGACAGTTTTTGCCTTCTTTTTCTCTCCTGAGCTGCACTCAGGTTTCTGCAGCTTGTTCAGAATCTAGAGCAGGGAAACAGGTTCCGCAAACTTTTTCTGCCCTTTCGGATCTCGGGCATCATATGACGCGAGTTTGAGACGCTTTGGATACTTTTCATTTTTTTGAAAAAATCCTGACCCGCGGGTCACAGTTTTTGCCTTCTTTTTCTCTCCTGAGCTGCACTCAGGTTTCTGCAGCTTGTTCAGAATCTAGAGCAGGGAAACAGGTTCCGCAAATTCTTTCTGCCCTTTCGGATCTCGGGCATCATATGACGCGAGTTTGAGACGCTTTGGATACTTCCCATTTTTTTGAAAAAATCCTGACCCGCGGGTCACAGTTTTTGCCTTCTTTTTCTCTCCTGAGCTGCACTCAGGTTTCTGCAGCTTGTTCAGAATCTAGAGCAGGGAAAAAGGTTCCGCAAACTTTTTCTGCCCTTTCGGATCTCGGGCATCATATGACGCGAGTTTGAGACGCTTTGGATACTTTTCATTTTTTTGAAAAAATCCTGACTAGAGTTTTTCGGGTCAGAGTTTTTGCCTTCTTTTTCTCTCCTGAGCTGCACTCAGGTTTCTGCAGCTTGTTCAGAATCTAGAGCAGGGAAACAGGTTCCGTAAACTTTTTCTGCCCTTTCGGATCTCGGGCATCATATGACGCCAGTTTCAGACGCTTTGGATACTTTTCATTTTTTTGAAAAAATCCTGACCCGCGGGTCACAGTTTTTGTCTTCTTTTTCTCTCCTGAGCTGCACTCAGGTTTCTGCAGCTTGTTCAGAATCTAGAGCAGGGAAACAGGTTCCGTAAACTTTTTCTGCCGTTTCGGATCTCGGGCATCATATGACGCCAGTTTCAGATGCTTTGGATACTTTTCATTTTTTTGAAAAAATCCTGACCCGTAGGTCACAGTTTTTGCCTTCTTTTTCTCTCCTGAGCTGCACTCAGGTTTCTGCAGCTCGTTCAGAATCTAGAGCAGGGAAACAGGTTTCACAAACTTTTTCTGCCCTTTCGGATCTCGGGCATCATATGACGCGAGTTTGTGATGCTTTGGATACTTTTCATTTTTTTGAAAAAATCCTGACCCGCGGGTCACTGTTTTTGCCTTCCTTTTCTCTCCTGAGCTGCACTCAGATTTCTGCAGCTTCTTCAGACAGTTTTTGCCTTCTTTTTCTCTCCTGAGCTGCACGCAGGTTTCTGCAGCTTGTTCAGAATCTAGAGCAGGGAAACAGGTTCCGCAAACTTTTCCTGCCCTTTCGGATCTCGGGCATCATATGACGCGAGTTTGAGACGCTTTGGATACTTTTCATTTTTTTGAAAAAATCCTGACCCGCGGGTCACAGTTTTTGTCTTCTTTTTCTCTCCTGAGCTGCACTCAGGTTTCTGCAGCTTGTTCAGAATCTAGAGCAGGGAAACAGGTTCCGTAAACTTTTTCTGCCGTTTCGGATCTCGGGCATCATATGACGCGAGTTTGAGACGCTTTGGATACTTTTCATTTTTTTGAAAAAATCCTGACCAGAGTTTTTCGGGTCAGAGTTTTTGCATTCTTTTTCTCTCCTGAGCTGCACTCAGGTTTCTGCAGCTTGTTAAGAATCTAGAGCAGGGAAACAGGTTCCGCAAACTTTTTCTGCCCTTTCGGATCTCGGGCATCATATGACGCGCGTTTGAGACCCTTTGGATACTTTTCATTTTTTTGAAAAAATCCTGACCCGCGGGTCACAGTTTTTGCCTTCTTTTTCTCTCCTGAGCTGCACTCAGGTTTCTGCAGCTTGTTCAGAATCTAGAGCAGGGAAACAGGTTCCGCAAACTTTTCCTGCCCTTTCGGATCTCGGGCATCATATGACGCGAGTTTGAGACGCTTTGGATACTTTTCATTTTTTTGAAAAAATCCTGACCCGCGGGTCACAGTTTTTGCCTTCTTTTTCTCTCCTGAGCTGCACTCAGGTTTCTGCAGCTTGTTCAGAATCTAGAGCAGGGAAACAGGTTCCACAAATTCTTTCTGCCCTTTCTGATCTTGGGCATCATATGACGCGAGTTTGAGACGCTTTGGATACTTTTCATTTTTTTGAAAAAATCCTGGCCAGAGTTTTTCGGGTCAGAGTTTTTGCCTTCTTTTTCTCTCCTGAGCTGCACTCAGGTTTCTGCAGCTTGTTCAGAATCTAGAGCAGGGAAACAGGTTCCGCAAACTTTTTCTGCCCTTTCGGATCTCGGGCATCATATGATGCGAGTTTGAGACGCTTTGGATACTTTTCATTTTTTTGAAAAAATCCTGACCCGCGGGTCACAGTTTTTGCCTTCTTTTTCTCTCCTGAGCTGCACGCAGGTTTCTGCAGCCTGTTCAGAATCTAGAGCAGGGAAACAGGTTCCGAAAACTTTTCCTCCCCTTCCGGATCTCGGGCATCATATGACGCGAGTTTGAGACGCTTTGGATACTTTTCATTTTTTTGAAAAAATCCTGACCCGCGGGTCACAGTTTTTGTCTTCTTTTTCTCTCCTGAGCTGCACTCAGGTTTCTGCAGCTTGTTCAGAATCTAGAGCAGGGAAACAGGTTCCATAAACTTTTTCTACCGTTTCGGATCTCGGGCATCATATGACGCCAGTTTCAGATGCTTTCGATATTTTTCATTTTTTTGAAAAAATCCTGACCCGCGGGTCAGAGTTTTTGCCTTCTTTTTCTCTCCTGAGCTGCACTCAGGTTTCTGCAGCTTGTTCAGAATCTAGAGCAGGGAAACAGGTTTCACAAACTTTTTCTGCCCTTTCGGATCTCGGGCATCATATGACGTGAGTTTGAGATGCTTTGGATACTTTTCATTTTTTTGAAAAAATCCTGACCCGCGGGTCACAGTTTTTGCCTTCCTTTTCTTTCCTGAGCTGCACTCAGATTTCTGCATCTTCTTCAGACAGTTTTTGCCTTCTTTTTCTCTCCTGAGCTGCACTCAGGTTTCTGCAGCTTGTTCAGAATCTAGAGCAGGGAAACAGGTTCCATAAACTTTTTCTACCGTTTCGGATCTCGGGCATCATATGACGCGAGTTTGAGACGCTTTGGATACTTTTCATTTTTTTGAAAAAATCCTGACCCGCGGGTCAGAGTTTTTGCCTTCTTTTTCTCTCCTGAGCTGCACTCAGGTTTCTGCAGCTTGTTCAGAATCTAGAGCAGGGAAACAGGTTTCACAAACTTTTTCTGCCCTTTCGGATCTCGGGCATCATATGACGTGAGTTTGAGATGCTTTGGATACTTTTCATTTTTTTGAAAAAATCCTGACCCGCGGGTCACAGTTTTTGCCTTCCTTTTCTTTCCTGAGCTGCACTCAGATTTCTGCATCTTCTTCAGACAGTTTTTGCCTTCTTTTTCTCTCCTGAGCTGCACTCAGGTTTCTGCAGCTTGTTCAGAATCTAGAGCAGGGAAACAGGTTCCACAAATTCTTTCTGCCCTTTCTGATCTCGGGCATCATATAACGCGAGTTTGAGACGCTTTGGATACTTTTCATTTTTTTGAAAAAATCCTGGCCAGAGTTTTTCGGGTCAGAGTTTTTGCCTTCTTTTTCTCTCCTGAGCTGCACTCAGGTTTCTGCAGCTTGTTCAGAATCTAGAGCAGGGAAACAGGTTCCGCAAACTTTTTCTGCCCTTTCGGATCTCGGGCATCATATGACGCGAGTTTGAGACGCTTTGGATACTTTTCATTTTTTTGAAAAAATCCTGACCCGCGGGTCACAGTTTTTGTCTTCTTTTTCTCTCCTGAGCTGCACTCAGGTTTCTGCAGCTTGTTCAGAATCTAGAGCAGGGAAACAGGTTCCATAAACTTTTTCTACCGTTTCGGATCTCGGGCATCATATGACGCCAGTTTCAGATGCTTTCGATATTTTTCATTTTTTTGAAAAAATCCTGACCCGCGGGTCAGAGTTTTTGCCTTCTTTTTCTCTCCTGAGCTGCACTCAGGTTTCTGCAGCTTGTTCAGAATCTAGAGCAGGGAAACAGGTTTCACAAACTTTTTCTGCCCTTTCGGATCTCGGGCATCATATGACGTGAGTTTGAGATGCTTTGGATACTTTTCATTTTTTTGAAAAAATCCTGACCCGCGGGTCACAGTTTTTGCCTTCCTTTTCTTTCCTGAGCTGCACTCAGATTTCTGCATCTTCTTCAGACAGTTTTTGCCTTCTTTTTCTCTCCTGAGCTGCACTCAGGTTTCTGCAGCTTGTTCAGAATCTAGAGCAGGGAAACAGGTTCCATAAACTTTTTCTACCGTTTCGGATCTCGGGCATCATATGACGCCAGTTTCAGATGCTTTCGATATTTTTCATTTTTTTGAAAAAATCCTGACCCGCGGGTCACAGTTTTTGCCTTCCTTTTCTCTCCTGAGTTGCACTCAGATTTCTGCAGCTTCTTTAGACAGTTTTTGCCTTCTTTTTCTCTCCTGAGCTGCACGCAGGTTTCTGCAGCTTGTTCAGAATCTAGAGCAGGGAAACAGGTTCCGCAAACTTTTCCTGCCCTTTCGGATCTCGGGCATCATATGACGCGAGTTTGAGACGCTTTGGATACTTTTCATTTTTTTGAAAAAATCCTGACCCGCGGGTCACAGTTTTTGTCTTCTTTTTCTCTCCTGAGCTGCACTCAGGTTTCTGCAGCTTGTTCAGAATCTAGAGCAGGGAAACAGGTTCCGTAAACTTTTTCTGCCGTTTCGGATCTCGGGCATCATATGACGCGAGTTTGAGACGCTTTGGATACTTTTCATTTTTTTGAAAAAATCCTGACCAGAGTTTTTCGGGTCAGAGTTTTTGCATTCTTTTTCTCTCCTGAGCTGCACTCAGGTTTCTGCAGCTTGTTCAGAATCTAGAGCAGGGAAACAGGTTCCGCAAACTTTTCCTGCCCTTTCGGATCTCGGGCATCATATGACGCGAGTTTGAGACGCTTTGGATACTTTTCATTTTTTTGAAAAAATCCTGACCCGCGGGTCACAGTTTTTGCCTTCTTTTTCTCTCCTGAGCTGCACTCAGGTTTCTGCAGCTTGTTCAGAATCTAGAGCAGGGAAACAGGTTCCACAAATTCTTTCTGCCCTTTCTGATCTCGGGCATCATATAACGCGAGTTTGAGACGCTTTGGATACTTTTCATTTTTTTGAAAAAATCCTGGCCAGAGTTTTTCGGGTCAGAGTTTTTGCCTTCTTTTTCTCTCCTGAGCTGCACTCAGGTTTCTGCAGCTTGTTCAGAATCTAGAGCAGGGAAACAGGTTCCGCAAACTTTTTCTGCCCTTTCGGATCTCGGGCATCATATGACGCGAGTTTGAGACGCTTTGGATACTTTTCATTTTTTTGAAAAAATCCTGACCCGCGGGTCACAGTTTTTGTCTTCTTTTTCTCTCCTGAGCTGCACTCAGGTTTCTGCAGCTTGTTCAGAATCTAGAGCAGGGAAACAGGTTCCATAAACTTTTTCTACCGTTTCGGATCTCGGGCATCATATGACGCCAGTTTCAGATGCTTTCGATATTTTTCATTTTTTTGAAAAAATCCTGACCCGCGGGTCAGAGTTTTTGCCTTCTTTTTCTCTCCTGAGCTGCACTCAGGTTTCTGCAGCTTGTTCAGAATCTAGAGCAGGGAAACAGGTTTCACAAACTTTTTCTGCCCTTTCGGATCTCGGGCATCATATGACGTGAGTTTGAGATGCTTTGGATACTTTTCATTTTTTTGAAAAAATCCTGACCCGCGGGTCACAGTTTTTGCCTTCCTTTTCTTTCCTGAGCTGCACTCAGATTTCTGCATCTTCTTCAGACAGTTTTTGCCTTCTTTTTCTCTCCTGAGCTGCACTCAGGTTTCTGCAGCTTGTTCAGAATCTAGAGCAGGGAAACAGGTTCCGCAAACTTTTTCTGCCCTTTCGGATCTCGGGCATCATATGACGCGAGTTTGAGACGCTTTGGATACTTTTCATTTTTTTGAAAAAATCCTGACCCGCGGGTCACAGTTTTTGCCTTCTTTTTCTCTCCTGAGCTGCACTCAGGTTTCTGCAGCTTGTTCAGAATCTAGAGCAGGGAAACAGGTTCCGCAAATATTTTCTGCCCTTTCTGATCTCGGGCATCATATGACGCGAGTTTGAAACGCTTTGGATACTTTTCATTTTTTTGAAAAAATCCTGACTAGAGTTTTTCGGGTCAGAGTTTTTGCATTCTTTTTCTCTCCTGAGCTGCACTCAGGTTTCTGCAGCTTGTTCAGAATCTAGAGCAGGGAAACAGTTTCCGTAAACTTTTTCTGCCGTTTCGGATCTCGGGCATCACATGATGCCAGTTTCAGATGCTTTGGATACTTTTCATTTTTTTGAAAAAATCCTGACCCGCGGGTCAGAGTTTTTGCCTTCTTTTTCTCTCCTGAGCTGCACTCAGGTTTCTGCAGCTTGTTCAGAATCTAGAGCAGGGAAACAGGTTTCACAAACTTTTTCTGCCCTTTCGGATCTCGGGCATCATATGACACGACTTTGAGATGCTTTGTATACTTCTCATTTTTTTGAAAAAATCCTGACCCGCGGGTCACAGTTTTTGCCTTCCTTTTCTCTCCTGAGCTGCACTCAGATTTCTGCAGCTTCTTCAGACAGTTTTTGCCTTCTTTTTCTCTCCTGAGCTGCACTCAGGTTTCTGCAGCTTGTTCAGAATCTAGAGCAGGGAAACAGGTTCCGCAATTTTTTTCTGCCCTTTCGGATCTCGGGCATCATATGACGCGAGTTTGAGACGCTTTGGATACTTCCCATTTTTTTGAAAAAATCCTGACCAGAGTTTTTCGGGTGAGAGTTTTTGCCTTCTTTTTCTCTCCTGAGCTGCACTCAGGTTTCTGCAGCTTGTTCAGAATCTAGAGCAGGGAAACAGGTTCCGCAAACTTTTCCTGCCCTTTCGGATCTCGGGCATCATATGACGCGAGTTTGAGACGCTTTGGATACTTTTCATTTTTTTGAAAAAATCCTGACCCGCGGGTCACAGTTTTTGTCTTCTTTTTCTCTCCTGAGCTGCACTCAGGTTTCTGCAGCTTGTTCAGAATCTAGAGCAGGGAAACAGGTTCCGTAAACTTTTTCTGCCGTTTCGGATCTCGGGCATCATATGACGCCAGTTTCAGACGCTTTGGATACTTTTCATTTTTTTGAAAAAATCCTGACCCGCGGGTCACAGTTTTTGTCTTCTTTTTCTCTCCTGAGCTGCACTCAGGTTTCTGCAGCTTGTTCAGAATCTAGAGCAGGGAAACAGGTTCCGTAAACTTTTTCTGCCGTTTCGGATCTCGGGCATCATATGACGCCAGTTTCAGATGCTTTGGATACTTTTCATTTTTTTGAAAAAATCCTGACCCGCGGGTCACAGTTTTTGCCTTCTTTTTCTCTCCTGAGCTGCACTCAGGTTTCTGCAGCTTGTTCAGAATCTAGAGCAGGGAAACAGGTTTCACAAACTTTTTCTGCCCTTTCGGATCTCGGGCATCATATGACGTGAGTTTGAGATGCTTTGGATACTTTTCATTTTTTTGAAAAAATCCTGACCCGTGGGTCACAGTTTTTGCCTTCCTTTTCTCTCCTGAGCTGCACTCAGATTTCCGCAGCTTCTTCAGACAGTTTTTGCCTTCTTTTTCTCTCCTGAGTTGCACTCAGGTTTCTGCAGCTTGTTCAGAATCTAGAGCAGGGAAACAGGTTCCGCAAACTTTTTCTGCCCTTTCGGATCTCGGGCATCATATGACGCGAGTTTGAGACGCTTTGGATACTTTTCATTTTTTTGAAAAAATCCTGACCGGCAGGTCACAGTTTTTGCCTTCTTTTTCTCTCCTGAGCTGCACTCAGGTTTCTGCAGCTTGTTCAGAACCTAGAGCAGGGAAACAGGTTCCGCAAATTCTTTCTGCCCTTTCTGATCCCGGGCATCATATGACGCGAGTTTGAAACGCTTTGGATACTTTTCATTTTTTTGAAAAAATCCTGACCAGAGTTTTTCGGGTGAGAGTTTTTGCATTCTTTTTCTCTCCTGAGCTGCACTCAGGTTTCTGCAGCTTGTTCAGAATCTAGAGCAGGGAAACAGTTTCCGAAAACTTTTTCTGCCCTTTCGGATCTCGGGCATCATATGACGCGAGTTTGAGACACTTTGGAGACTTGTCATTTTTTTGAAAAAATCCTGACCCGCGGGTCACAGTTTTTGTCTTCTTTTTCTCTCCTGAGCTGCCCTCAGGTTTCTGCAGCTTGTTCAGAATCTAGAGCAGGGAAACAGGTTCCGTAAACTTTTTCTGCCCTTTCGGATCTCGGCCATCATATGACGCCAGTTTCAGATGCTTTGGATACTTTTCATTTTTTTGAAAAAATCCTGACCCGCGGGTCAGAGTTTTTGCCTTCTTTTTCTCTCCTCAGCTGCACTCAGGTTTCTGCAGCTTGTTCAGAATCTAGAGCAGGGAAACAGGTTCCGCAAACTTTTTCTGCCCTTTCGTATCTCGGGCATCATATGACGCGAGTTTGAGATGCTTTGGATACTTTTCATTTTTTGAAAAAATCCTGACCCGCGGGTCACAGTTTTTGCCTTCTTTTTCTCTCCTGAGCTGCACTCAGGTTTCTGCAGCTTGTTCAGAATCTAGAGCAGGGAAACAGGTTCCGCAAACTTTTTCTGCCCTTTCGGATCTCATGCATCATATGATGCGAGTTTGAGACGCTTTGGATACTTTTCATTTTTTTGAAAAAATCCTGACCCGCGGGTCAGAGTTTTTGCCTTCATTTTCTCTCCTGAGCTGCACTCAGGTTTCTGCAGCTTGTTCAGAATCTAGAGCAGGGAAACAGGTTTCACAAACTTTTTCTGCCCTTTCGGATCTCGGGCATCATATGACGCGAGTTTGAGATGCTTTGGATACTTTTCATTTTTTTGAAAAAATCCTGACCCGCGGGTCACAGTTTTTGCCTTCCTTTTCTCTCCTGAGCTGCACTCAGATTTCTGCAACTTCTTCAGACAGTTTTTGCCTTCTTTTTCTCTCCTGAGCTGCACTCAGGTTTCTGCAGCTTTTTCAGAATCTAGAGCAGGGAAACAGGTTCCGCAAACTTTTTCTGCCCTTTCGGATCTCGGGCATCATATGACGCGAGTTTGAGATGCTTTGGATACTTCCCATTTTTTTGAAAAAATCCTGACCCGCGGGTCACAGTTTTTGCCTTCTTTTTCTCTCCTGAGCTGCACGCAGGTTTCTGCAGCCTGTTCAGAATCTAGAGCAGGGAAACAGGTTCCGAAAACTTTTCCTCCCCTTCCGGATCTCGGGCATCATATGACGCGAGTTTGAGATGCTTTGGATACTTCCCATTTTTTTGAAAAAATCCTGACCCGCGGGTCACAGTTTTTGTCTTCTTTTTCTCTCCTGAGCTGCACTCATGTTTCTGCAGCTTGTTCAGAATCTAGAGCAGGGAAACAGGTTCCATAAACTTTTTCTACCGTTTCGGATCTCGGGCATCATATGACGCCAGTTTCAGATGCTTTCGATATTTTTCATTTTTTTGAAAAAATCCTGACCCGCGGGTCACAGTTTTTGCCTTCTTTTTCTCTCCTGAGCTGCACTCAGGTTTCTGCAGCTTGTTCAGAATCTAGAGCAGGGAAACAGGTTTCACAAACTTTTTCTGCCCTTTCGGATCTCAGGCATCATATGACGTGAGTTTGAGATGCTTTGGATACTTTTCATTTTTTTGAAAAAATCCTGACCCGCGGGTCACTGTTTTTGCCTTCCTTTTCTTTCCTGAGCTGCACTCAGATTTCTGCATCTTCTTCAGACAGTTTTTGCCTTCTTTTTCTCTCCTGAGCTGCACTCAGGTTTGTGCAGCTTGTTCAGAATCTAGAGCAGGGAAACAGGTTCCGCAAACTTTTTCTGCCCTTTCGGATCTCGGGCATCATATGACGCGAGTTTGAGACGCTTTGGATACTTTTCATTTTTTTGAAAAAATCCTGACCCGCGGGTCACAGTTTTTGCCTTCTTTTTCTCTCCTGAGCTGCACTCAGGTTTCTGCAGCTTGTTCAGAATCTAGAGCAGGGAAACAGGTTCCGCAAATTCTTTCTGCCCTTTCTGATCTCGGGCATCATATGACGCGAGTTTGAAACGCTTTGGATACTTTTCATTTTTTTGAAAAAATCCTGACTAGAGTTTTTCGGGTCAGAGTTTTTGCATTCTTTTTCTCTCCTGAGCTGCACTCAGGTTTCTGCAGCTTGTTCAGAATCTAGAGCAGGGAAACAGTTTCCGTAAACTTTTTCTGCCGTTTCGGATCTCGGGCATCACATGATGCCAGTTTCAGATGCTTTGGATACTTTTCATTTTTTTGAAAAAATCCTGACCCGCGGGTCAGAGTTTTTGCCTTCTTTTTCTCTCCTGAGCTGCACTCAGGTTTCTGCAGCTTGTTCAGAATCTAGAGCAGGGAAACAGGTTTCACAAACTTTTTCTGCCCTTTCGGATCTCGGGCATCATATGACACGAGTTTCAGATGCTTTGTATACTTCTCATTTTTTTGAAAAAATCCTGACCCGCGGGTCACAGTTTTTGCCTTCCTTTTCTCTCCTGAGCTGCACTCAGATTTCTGCAGCTTCTTCAGACAGTTTTTGCCTTCTTTTTCTCTCCTGAGCTGCACTCAGGTTTCTGCAGCTTGTTCAGAATCTAGAGCAGGGAAACAGGTTCCGTAAACTTTTTCTGCCCTTTCGGATCTCGGGCATCATATGACGCCAGTTTCAGACGCTTTGGATACTTTTCATTTTTTTGAAAAAATCCTGACCCGCGGGTCACAGTTTTTGCATTCTTTTTCTCTCCTGAGCTGCACTCAGGTTTCTGCAGCTTGTTCAGAATCTAGAGCAGGGAAACAGGTTCCGTAAACTTTTTCTGCCCTTTCGGATCTCGGGCATCATATGACGCCAGTTTCAGACGCTTTGGATACTTTTCATTTTTTTGAAAAAATCCTGACCCGCGGGTCACAGTTTTTGTCTTCTTTTTCTCTCCTGAGCTGCACTCAGGTTTCTGCAGCTTGTTCAGAATCTAGAGCAGGGAAACAGGTTTCACAAACTTTTTCTGCCCTTTCGGATCTCGGGCATCATATGACGTGAGTTTGAGATGCTTTGGATACTTTTCATTTTTTTGAAAAAATCCTGACCCGCGGGTCACAGTTTTTGCCTTCCTTTTCTCTCCTGAGCTGCACTCAGATTTCCGCAGCTTCTTCAGACAGTTTTTGCCTTCTTTTTCTCTCCTGAGCTGCACTCAGGTTTCTGCAGCTTGTTCAGAATCTAGAGCAGGGAAACAGGTTCCGCAAACTTTTTCTGCCCTTTCGGATCTCGGGCATCATATGACGCGAGTTTGAGACGCTTTGGATACTTTTCATTTTTTTGAAAAAATCCTGACCCGCGGGTCACAGTTTTTGCCTTCTTTTTCTCTCCTGAGCTGCACTCAGGTTTCTGCAGCTTGTTCAGAATCTAGAGCAGGGAAACAGGTTCCGCAAATTCTTTCTGCCCTTTCTGATCTCGGGCATCATATGACGCGAGTTTGAAACGCTTTGGATACTTTTCATTTTTTTGAAAAAATCCTGACTAGAGTTTTTCGGGTCAGAGTTTTTGCATTCTTTTTCTCTCCTAAGCTGCACTCAGGTTTCTGCAGCTTGTTCAGAATCTAGAGCAGGGAAACAGTTTCCGTAAACTTTTTCTGCCGTTTCGGATCTCGGGCATCACATGATGCCAGTTTCAGATGCTTTGGATACTTTTCATTTTTTTGAAAAAATCCTGACCCGCGGGTCAGAGTTTTTGCCTTCTTTTTCTCTCCTGAGCTGCACTCAGGTTTCTGCAGCTTGTTCAGAATCTAGAGCAGGGAAACAGGTTTCACAAACTTTTTCTGCCCTTTCGGATCTCGGGCATCATATGACACGAGTTTGAGATGCTTTGTATACTTCTCATTTTTTTGAAAAAATCCTGACCCGCGGGTCACAGTTTTTGCCTTCCTTTTCTCTCCTGAGCTGCACTCAGATTTCTGCAGCTTCTTCAGACAGTTTTTGCCTTCTTTTTCTCTCCTGAGTTGCACTCAGGTTTCTGCAGCTTGTTCAGAATCTAGAGCAGGGAAACAGGTTCCGCAATTTTTTTCTGCCCTTTCGGATCTCGGGCATCATATGACGCGAGTTTGAGACGCTTTGGATACTTCCCATTTTTTTGAAAAAATCCTGACCCGCGGGTCACAGTTTTTGCCTTCTTTTTCTCTCCTGAGCTGCACTCAGGTTTCTGCAGCTTGTTCAGAATCTAGAGCAGGGAAAAAGGTTCCGCAAACTTTTTCTGCCCTTTCGGATCTCGGGCATCATATGACGCGAGTTTGAGACGCTTTGGATACTTTTCATTTTTTTGAAAAAATCCTGACTAGAGTTTTTCGGGTCAGAGTTTTTGCCTTCTTTTTCTCTCCTGAGCTGCACTCAGGTTTCTGCAGCTTGTTCAGAATCTAGAGCAGGGAAACAGGTTCCGTAAACTTTTTCTGCCCTTTCGGATCTCGGGCATCATATGACGCCAGTTTCAGACGCTTTGGATACTTTTCATTTTTTTGAAAAAATCCTGACCCGCGGGTCACAGTTTTTGCATTCTTTTTCTCTCCTGAGCTGCACTCAGGTTTCTGCAGCTTGTTCAGAATCTAGAGCAGGGAAACAGGTTCCGTAAACTTTTTCTGCCCTTTCGGATCTCGGGCATCATATGACGCCAGTTTCAGACGCTTTGGATACTTTTCATTTTTTTGAAAAAATCCTGACCCGCGGGTCACAGTTTTTGTCTTCTTTTTCTCTCCTGAGCTGCACTCAGGTTTCTGCAGCTTGTTCAGAATCTAGAGCAGGGAAACAGGTTCCGTAAACTTTTTCTGCCGTTTCGGATCTCGGGCATCATATGACGCCAGTTTCAGATGCTTTGGATACTTTTCATTTTTTTGAAAAAATCCTGACCCGTAGGTCACAGTTTTTGCCTTCTTTTTCTCTCCTGAGCTGCACTCAGGTTTCTGCAGCTTGTTCAGAATCTAGAGCAGGGAAACAGGTTTCACAAACTTTTTCTGCCCTTTCGGATCTCGGGCATCATATGACGTGAGTTTGAGATGCTTTGGATACTTTTCATTTTTTTGAAAAAATCCTGACCCGCGGGTCACAGTTTTTGCCTTCCTTTTCTCTCCTGAGCTGCACTCAGATTTCCGCAGCTTCTTCAGACAGTTTTTGCCTTCTTTTTCTCTCCTGAGCTGCACTCAGGTTTCTGCAGCTTGTTCAGAATCTAGAGCAGGGAAACAGGTTCCGCAAACTTTTTCTGCCCTTTCGGATCTCGGGCATCATATGACGCGAGTTTGAGACGCTTTGGATACTTTTCATTTTTTTGAAAAAATCCTGACCGGCAGGTCACAGTTTTTGCATTCTTTTTCTCTCCTGAGCTGCACTCAGGTTTCTGCAGCTTGTTCAGAATCTAGAGCAGGGAAACAGGTTCCGCAAATTCTTTCTGCCCTTTCTGATCCCGGGCATCATATGACGCGAGTTTGAAACGCTTTGGATACTTTTCATTTTTTTGAAAAAATCCTGACCAGAGTTTTTCGGGTGAGAGTTTTTGCATTCTTTTTCTCTCCTGAGCTGCACTCAGGTTTCTGCAGCTTGTTCAGAATCTAGAGCAGGGAAACAGGTTCCGAAAACTTTTTCTGCCCTTTCGGATCTCGGGCATCATATGACGCGAGTTTGCAACACTTTGGAGACTTTTCATTTTTTTGAAAAAATCCTGACCCGCGGGTCACCGTTTTTGTCTTCTTTTTCTCTCCTGAGCTGCCCTCAGGTTTCTGCAGCTTGTTCAGAATCTAGAGCAGGGAAACAGGTTCCGTAAACTTTTTCTGCCCTTTCGGATCTCGGCCATCATATGACGCCAGTTTCAGATGCTTTGGATACTTTTCATTTTTTTGAAAAAATCCTGACCCGCGGGTCAGAGTTTTTGCCTTCTTTTTCTCTCCTCAGCTGCACTCAGGTTTCTGCAGCTTGTTCAGAATCTAGAGCAGGGAAACAGGTTCCGCAAACTTTTTCTGCCCTTTCGGATCTCGGGCATCATATGACGTGAGTTTGAGATGCTTTGGATACTTTTCATTTTTTGAAAAAATCCTGACCCGCGGGTCACAGTTTTTGCCTTCTTTTTCTCTCCTGAGCTGCACTCAGGTTTCTGCAGCTTGTTCAGAATCTAGAGCAGGGAAACAGGTTCCGCAAACTTTTCCTGCCCTTTCGGATCTCGGGCATCATATGACGCGAGTTTGAGACGCTTTGGATACTTTTCATTTTTTTGAAAAAATCCTGACCCGCGGGTCACAGTTTTTGTCTTCTTTTTCTCTCCTGAGCTGCACTCAGGTTTCTGCAGCTTGTTCAGAATCTAGAGCAGGGAAACAGGTTCCGTAAACTTTTTCTGCCCTTTCGGATCTCGGCCATCATATGACGCCAGTTTCAGATGCTTTGGATACTTTTCATTTTTTTGAAAAAATCCTGACCCGCGGGTCAGAGTTTTTGCCTTCTTTTTCTCTCCTCAGCTGCACTCAGGTTTCTGCAGCTTGTTCAGAATCTAGAGCAGGGAAACAGGTTCCGCAAACTTTTTCTGCCCTTTCGGATCTCGGGCATCATATGACGTGAGTTTGAGATGCTTTGGATACTTTTCATTTTTTTGAAAAAATCCTGACCCGCGGGTCACAGTTTTTGCCTTCTTTTTCTCTCCTGAGCTGCACTCAGGTTTCTGCAGCTTGTTCAGAATCTAGAGCAGGGAAACAGGTTTCACAAACTTTTTCTGCCCTTTCGGATCTCGGGCATCATATGACGTGAGTTTGAGATGCTTTGGATACTTTTCATTTTTTTGAAAAAATCCTGACCCGTGGGTCACAGTTTTTGCCTTCCTTTTCTCTCCTGAGCTGCACTCAGATTTCCGCAGCTTCTTCAGACAGTTTTTGCCTTCTTTTTCTCTCCTGAGCTGCACTCAGGTTTCTGCAGCTTGTTCAGAATCTAGAGCAGGGAAACAGGTTCCGCAAACTTTTTCTGCCCTTTCGGATCTCGGGCATCATATGACGCGAGTTTGAGACGCTTTGGATACTTTTCATTTTTTTGAAAAAATCCTGACCGGCAGGTCACAGTTTTTGCCTTCTTTTTCTCTCCTGAGCTGCACTCAGGTTTCTGCAGCTTGTTCAGAACCTAGAGCAGGGAAACAGGTTCCGCAAATTCTTTCTGCCCTTTCTGATCCCGGGCATCATATGACGCGAGTTTGAAACGCTTTGGATACTTTTCATTTTTTTGAAAAAATCCTGACCAGAGTTTTTCGGGTGAGAGTTTTTGCATTCTTTTTCTCTCCTGAGCTGCACTCAGGTTTCTGCAGCTTGTTCAGAATCTAGAGCAGGGAAACAGGTTCCGAAAACTTTTTCTGCCCTTTCGGATCTCGGGCATCATATGACGCGAGTTTGAGACACTTTGGAGACTTGTCATTTTTTTGAAAAAATCCTGACCCGCGGGTCACAGTTTTTGTCTTCTTTTTCTCTCCTGAGCTGCCCTCAGGTTTCTGCAGCTTGTTCAGAATCTAGAGCAGGGAAACAGGTTCCGTAAACTTTTTCTGCCCTTTCGGATCTCGGCCATCATATGACGCCAGTTTCAGATGCTTTGGATACTTTTCATTTTTTTGAAAAAATCCTGACCCGCGGGTCAGAGTTTTTGCCTTCTTTTTCTCTCCTCAGCTGCACTCAGGTTTCTGCAGCTTGTTCAGAATCTAGAGCAGGGAAACAGGTTCCGCAAACTTTTTCTGCCCTTTCGGATCTCGGGCATCATATGACGCGAGTTTGAGATGCTTTGGATACTTTTCATTTTTTGAAAAAATCCTGACCCGCGGGTCACAGTTTTTGCCTTCTTTTTCTCTCCTGAGCTGCACTCAGGTTTCTGCAGCTTGTTCAGAATCTAGAGCAGGGAAACAGGTTCCGCAAACTTTTTCTGCCCTTCCGGATCTCATGCATCATATGATGCGAGTTTGAGACGCTTTGGATACTTTTCATTTTTTTGAAAAAATCCTGACCCGCGGGTCAGAGTTTTTGCCTTCTTTTTCTCTCCTGAGCTGCACTCAGGTTTCTGCAGCTTGTTCAGAATCTAGAGCAGGGAAACAGGTTTCACAAACTTTTTCTGCCCTTTCGGATCTCGGGCATCATATGACGCGAGTTTGAGATGCTTTGGATACTTTTCATTTTTTTGAAAAAATCCTGACCCGCGGGTCACAGTTTTTGCCTTCCTTTTCTCTCCTGAGCTGCACTCAGATTTCTGCAACTTCTTCAGACAGTTTTTGCCTTCTTTTTCTCTCCTGAGCTGCACTCAGGTTTCTGCAGCTTTTTCAGAATCTAGAGCAGGGAAACAGGTTCCGCAAACTTTTTCTGCCCTTTCGGATCTCGGGCATCATATGACGCGAGTTTGAGATGCTTTGGATACTTCCCATTTTTTTGAAAAAATCCTGACCCGCGGGTCACAGTTTTTGCCTTCTTTTTCTCTCCTGAGCTGCACGCAGGTTTCTGCAGCCTGTTCAGAATCTAGAGCAGGGAAACAGGTTCCGAAAACTTTTCCTCCCCTTCCGGATCTCGGGCATCATATGACGCGAGTTTGAGACGCTTTGGATACTTTTCATTTTTTTGAAAAAATCCTGACCCGCGGGTCACAGTTTTTGTCTTCTTTTTCTCTCCTGAGCTGCACTCAGGTTTCTGCAGCTTGTTCAGAATCTAGAGCAGGGAAACAGGTTCCATAAACTTTTTCTACCGTTTCGGATCTCGGGCATCATATGACGCCAGTTTCAGATGCTTTCGATATTTTTCATTTTTTTGAAAAAATCCTGACCCGCGGGTCACAGTTTTTGCCTTCCTTTTCTCTCCTGAGTTGCACTCAGATTTCTGCAGCTTCTTTAGACAGTTTTTGCCTTCTTTTTCTCTCCTGAGCTGCACGCAGGTTTCTGCAGCTTGTTCAGAATCTAGAGCAGGGAAACAGGTTCCGCAAACTTTTCCTGCCCTTTCGGATCTCGGGCATCATATGACGCGAGTTTGAGACGCTTTGGATACTTTTCATTTTTTTGAAAAAATCCTGACCCGCGGGTCACAGTTTTTGTCTTCTTTTTCTCTCCTGAGCTGCACTCAGGTTTCTGCAGCTTGTTCAGAATCTAGAGCAGGGAAACAGGTTCCGTAAACTTTTTCTGCCGTTTCGGATCTCGGGCATCATATGACGCGAGTTTGAGACGCTTTGGATACTTTTCATTTTTTTGAAAAAATCCTGACCAGAGTTTTTCGGGTCAGAGTTTTTGCATTCTTTTTCTCTCCTGAGCTGCACTCAGGTTTCTGCAGCTTGTTCAGAATCTAGAGCAGGGAAACAGGTTCCGCAAACTTTTCCTGCCCTTTCGGATCTCGGGCATCATATGACGCGAGTTTGAGACGCTTTGGATACTTTTCATTTTTTTGAAAAAATCCTGACCCGCGGGTCACAGTTTTTGCCTTCTTTTTCTCTCCTGAGCTGCACTCAGGTTTCTGCAGCTTTTTCAGAATCTAGAGCAGGGAAACAGGTTCCGCAAATTCTTTCTGCCCTTTCTGATCTCGGGCATCATATGACGCGAGTTTGAGACGCTTTGGATACTTTTCATTTTTTTGAAAAAATCCTGACCAGAGTTTTTCGGGTGAGAGTTTTTGCATTCTTTTTCTCTCCTGAGCTGCACTCAGGTTTCTGCAGCTTGTTCAGAATCTAGAGTAGGGAAACAGGTTCTGCAAACTTTTTCTGCCCTTTCGGATCTCGGGCATCATATGACGCGAGTTTGAGACACTTTGGATACTTTTCATTTTTTTGAAAAAATCCTGACCCGCGGGTCACAGTTTTTGCCTTCTTTTTCTCTCCTGAGCTGCACGCAGGTTTCTGCAGCTTGTTCAGAATCAAGAGCAGCGAAACAGGTTCCGTAAACTTTTTCTGCCGTTTCGGATCTCGGGCATCATATGACACCAGTTTCAGATGCTTTGGATACTTTTCATTATTTTGAAAAAATCCTGACCCGCGGGTCACAGTTTTTGCCTTCCTTTTCTCTCCTGAGCTGCACTCAGATTTCTGCAGCTTCTTCAGACAGTTTTTCCCTTCTTTTTCTCTCCTGAGCTGCACTCATGTTTCTGCAGCTTGTTCAGAATCTAGAGCAGGGAAACCGGTTCCGCAAATTCTTTCTGCCCTTTCTGATCTCGGGCATCATATGACGCGAGTTTGAGACGCTTTGGATACTTTTCATTTTTTTGAAAAAATCCTGACCAGAGTTTTTCGGGTCAGAGTTTTTGCATTCTTTTTCTCTCCTGAGCTGCACTCAGGTTTCTGCAGCTTGTTCAGAATCTAGAGTAGGGAAACAGGTTCCGCAAACTTTTTCTGCCCTTTCGAATCTCGGGCATCATATGACGCGAGTTTCAGACGCTTTGGATACTTTTCATTTTTTTGAAAAAATCCTGACCCGCGGGTCAAAGTTTTTGCCTTCTTTTTCTCTCCTGAGCTGCACTCAGGTTTCTGCAGCTTGTTCAGAATCTAGAGCAGGGAAACAGGTTCCGCAAACTTTTCCTGCCCTTTCGGATCTCGGGCATCATATGACGCGAGTTTGAGACGCTTTGGATACTTTTCATTTTTTTGAAAAAATCCTGACCCGCGGGTCACAGTTTTTGCCTTCTTTTTCTCTCCTGAGCTGCACTCAGGTTTCTGCAGCTTGTTCAGAATCTAGAGCAGGGAAACAGGTTTCACAAACTTTTTCTGCCCTTTCGGATCTCGGGCATCATATGACGCGAGTTTGAGATGCTTTGGATACTTTTCATTTTTTTGAAAAAATCCTGACCTGCGGGTCACAGTTTTTGCCTTCCTTTTCTCTCCTGAGCTGCACTCAGGTTTCTGCAGCTTGTTCAGAATCTAGAGCAGGCAAAAAGGTTTCACAAACTTTTTCTGCCCTTTCGGATCTCGGGCATCATATGAACCGAGTTTGAGACGCTTTGGATACTTTTCATTTTTTTGAAAAAATCCTGACCCGTAGGTCAAAGTTTTTGTCTTCTTTTTCTCTCCTGAGCTGCACTCAGGTTTCTGCAGCTTCTTAAGACAGTTTTTGTTTTCTTTTTCTTTCCTGAGCTGCACTCAGGTTTCTGCAGCTTTTTCAGAATCTAGAGCAGGGAAACAGGTTCCGCAATTTTTTTCTGCCCTTTCGGATCTCGGGCATCATATGACGCGAGTTTGAGACGCTTTGGATACTTCCCATTTTTTTGAAAAAATCCTGACCCGCGGGTCACAGTTTTTGTTTTCTTTTTCTCTCCTGAGCTGCACTCAGGTTTCTGCAGGTTGTTCAGAATCTAGAGCAGGGAAACAGGTTCCGTAAACTTTTTCTGCCCTTTCGGATCTCGGCCATCATATGACGCCAGTTTCAGATGCTTTGGATACTTTTCATTTTTTTGAAAAAATCCTGACCCGTAGGTCACAGTTTTTGCCTTCTTTTTCTCTCCTGAGCTGCACTCAGGTTTCTGCAGCTTGTTCAGAATCTAGAGCAGGGAAACAGGTTCCGCAAACTTTTCCTGCCCTTTCGGATCTCGGGCATCATATGACGCGAGTTTGAGACGCTTTGGATACTTTTCATTTTTTTGAAAAAATCCTGACCCGCGGGTCACAGTTTTTGTCTTCTTTTTCTCTCCTGAGCTGCACTCAGGTTTCTGCAGCTTGTTCAGAATCTAGAGCAGGGAAACAGGTTCCGTAAACTTTTTCTGCCGTTTCGGATCTCGGGCATCATATGACGCGAGTTTGAGACGCTTTGGATACTTTTCATTTTTTTGAAAAAATCCTGACCAGAGTTTTTCGGGTCAGAGTTTTTGCATTCTTTTTCTCTCCTGAGCTGCACTCAGGTTTCTGCAGCTTGTTCAGAATCTAGAGCAGGGAAACAGGTTCCGCAAACTTTTCCTGCCCTTTCGGATCTCGGGCATCATATGACGCGAGTTTGAGACGCTTTGGATACTTTTCATTTTTTTGAAAAAATCCTGACCCGCGGGTCACAGTTTTTGCCTTCTTTTTCTCTCCTGAGCTGCACTCAGGTTTCTGCAGCTTTTTCAGAATCTAGAGCAGGGAAACAGGTTCCGCAAATTCTTTCTGCCCTTTCTGATCTCGGGCATCATATGACGCGAGTTTGAGACGCTTTGGATACTTTTCATTTTTTTGAAAAAATCCTGACCAGAGTTTTTCGGGTGAGAGTTTTTGCATTCTTTTTCTCTCCTGAGCTGCACTCAGGTTTCTGCAGCTTGTTCAGAATCTAGAGTAGGGAAACAGGTTCTGCAAACTTTTTCTGCCCTTTCGGATCTCGGGCATCATATGACGCGAGTTTGAGACACTTTGGATACTTTTCATTTTTTTGAAAAAATCCTGACCCGCGGGTCACAGTTTTTGCCTTCTTTTTCTCTCCTGAGCTGCACGCAGGTTTCTGCAGCTTGTTCAGAATCAAGAGCAGCGAAACAGGTTCCGTAAACTTTTTCTGCCGTTTCGGATCTCGGGCATCATATGACACCAGTTTCAGATGCTTTGGATACTTTTCATTATTTTGAAAAAATCCTGACCCGCGGGTCACAGTTTTTGCCTTCCTTTTCTCTCCTGAGCTGCACTCAGATTTCTGCAGCTTCTTCAGACAGTTTTTCCCTTCTTTTTCTCTCCTGAGCTGCACTCATGTTTCTGCAGCTTGTTCAGAATCTAGAGCAGGGAAACCGGTTCCGCAAATTCTTTCTGCCCTTTCTGATCTCGGGCATCATATGACGCGAGTTTGAGACGCTTTGGATACTTTTCATTTTTTTGAAAAAATCCTGACCAGAGTTTTTCGGGTCAGAGTTTTTGCATTCTTTTTCTCTCCTGAGCTGCACTCAGGTTTCTGCAGCTTGTTCAGAATCTAGAGTAGGGAAACAGGTTCCGCAAACTTTTTCTGCCCTTTCGAATCTCGGGCATCATATGACGCGAGTTTCAGACGCTTTGGATACTTTTCATTTTTTTGAAAAAATCCTGACCCGCGGGTCAAAGTTTTTGTCTTCTTTTTCTCTCCTGAGCTGCACTCAGGTTTCTGCAGCTTCTTAAGACAGTTTTTGTTTTCTTTTTCTTTCCTGAGCTGCACTCAGGTTTCTGCAGCTTTTTCAGAATCTAGAGCAGGGAAACAGGTTCCGCAATTTTTTTCTGCCCTTTCGGATCTCGGGCATCATATGACGCGAGTTTGAGACGCTTTGGATACTTCCCATTTTTTTGAAAAAATCCTGACCCGCGGGTCACAGTTTTTGCCTTCTTTTTCTCTCCTGAGCTGCACTCAGGTTTCTGCAGGTTGTTCAGAATCTAGAGCAGGGAAACAGGTTCCGTAAACTTTTTCTGCCCTTTCGGATCTCGGCCATCATATGACGCCAGTTTCAGATGCTTTGGATACTTTTCATTTTTTTGAAAAAATCCTGACCCGCGGGTCAGAGTTTTTGCCTTCTTTTTCTCTCCTCAGCTGCACTCAGGTTTCTGCAGCTTGTTCAGAATCTAGAGCAGGGAAACAGGTTCCGCAAACTTTTTCTGCCCTTTCGGATCTCGGGCATCATATGACGCGAGTTTGAGATGCTTTGGATACTTTTCATTTTTTGAAAAAATCCTGACCCGCGGGTCACAGTTTTTGCCTTCTTTTTCTCTCCTGAGCTGCACTCAGGTTTCTGCAGCTTGTTCAGAATCTAGAGCAGGGAAACAGGTTCCGCAAACTTTTTCTGCCCTTCCGGATCTCATGCATCATATGATGCGAGTTTGAGACGCTTTGGATACTTTTCATTTTTTTGAAAAAATCCTGACCCGCGGGTCAGAGTTTTTGCCTTCTTTTTCTCTCCTGAGCTGCACTCAGGTTTCTGCAGCTTGTTCAGAATCTAGAGCAGGGAAACAGGTTTCACAAACTTTTTCTGCCCTTTCGGATCTCGGGCATCATATGACGCGAGTTTGAGACGCTTTGGATACTTTTCATTTTTTTGAAAAAATCCTGACCCGCGGGTCACAGTTTTTGCCTTCCTTTTCTCTCCTGAGCTGCACTCAGATTTCTGCAACTTCTTCAGACAGTTTTTGCCTTCTTTTTCTCTCCTGAGCTGCACTCAGGTTTCTGCAGCTTTTTCAGAATCTAGAGCAGGGAAACAGGTTCCGCAAACTTTTTCTGCCCTTTCGGATCTCGGGCATCATATGACGCGAGTTTGAGATGCTTTGGATACTTCCCATTTTTTTGAAAAAATCCTGACCCGCGGGTCACAGTTTTTGCCTTCTTTTTCTCTCCTGAGCTGCACGCAGGTTTCTGCAGCCTGTTCAGAATCTAGAGCAGGGAAACAGGTTCCGAAAACTTTTCCTCCCCTTCCGGATCTCGGGCATCATATGACGCGAGTTTGAGACGCTTTGGATACTTTTCATTTTTTTGAAAAAATCCTGACCCGCGGGTCACAGTTTTTGTCTTCTTTTTCTCTCCTGAGCTGCACTCAGGTTTCTGCAGCTTGTTCAGAATCTAGAGCAGGGAAACAGGTTCCATAAACTTTTTCTACCGTTTCGGATCTCGGGCATCATATGACGCCAGTTTCAGATGCTTTCGATATTTTTCATTTTTTTGAAAAAATCCTGACCCGCGGGTCACAGTTTTTGCCTTCCTTTTCTCTCCTGAGTTGCACTCAGATTTCTGCAGCTTCTTTAGACAGTTTTTGCCTTCTTTTTCTCTCCTGAGCTGCACGCAGGTTTCTGCAGCTTGTTCAGAATCTAGAGCAGGGAAACAGGTTCCGCAAACTTTTCCTGCCCTTTCGGATCTCGGGCATCATATGACGCGAGTTTGAGACGCTTTGGATACTTTTCATTTTTTTGAAAAAATCCTGACCCGCGGGTCACAGTTTTTGTCTTCTTTTTCTCTCCTGAGCTGCACTCAGGTTTCTGCAGCTTGTTCAGAATCTAGAGCAGGGAAACAGGTTCCGTAAACTTTTTCTGCCGTTTCGGATCTCGGGCATCATATGACGCGAGTTTGAGATGCTTTGGATACTTTTCATTTTTTTGAAAAAATCCTGACCAGAGTTTTTCGGGTCAGAGTTTTTGCATTCTTTTTCTCTCCTGAGCTGCACTCAGGTTTCTGCAGCTTGTTCAGAATCTAGAGCAGGGAAACAGGTTCCGCAAACTTTTCCTGCCCTTTCGGATCTCGGGCATCATATGACGCGAGTTTGAGACGCTTTGGATACTTTTCATTTTTTTGAAAAAATCCTGACCCGCGGGTCACAGTTTTTGCCTTCTTTTTCTCTCCTGAGCTGCACTCAGGTTTCTGCAGCTTTTTCAGAATCTAGAGCAGGGAAACAGGTTCCGCAAATTCTTTCTGCCCTTTCTGATCTCGGGCATCATATGACGCGAGTTTGAGACGCTTTGGATACTTTTCATTTTTTTGAAAAAATCCTGACCAGAGTTTTTCGGGTGAGAGTTTTTGCATTCTTTTTCTCTCCTGAGCTGCACTCAGGTTTCTGCAGCTTGTTCAGAATCTAGAGTAGGGAAACAGGTTCTGTAAACTTTTTCTGCCCTTTCGGATCTCGGGCATCATATGACGCGAGTTTGAGACACTTTGGATACTTTTCATTTTTTTGAAAAAATCCTGACCCGCGGGTCACAGTTTTTGCCTTCTTTTTCTCTCCTGAGCTGCACGCAGGTTTCTGCAGCTTGTTCAGAATCAAGAGCAGCGAAACAGGTTCCGTAAACTTTTTCTGCCGTTTCGGATCTCGGGCATCATATGACACCAGTTTCAGATGCTTTGGATACTTTTCATTATTTTGAAAAAATCCTGACCCGCGGGTCACAGTTTTTGCCTTCCTTTTCTCTCCTGAGCTGCACTCAGATTTCTGCAGCTTCTTCAGACAGTTTTTCCCTTCTTTTTCTCTCCTGAGCTGCACTCATGTTTCTGCAGCTTGTTCAGAATCTAGAGCAGGGAAACCGGTTCCGCAAATTCTTTCTGCCCTTTCTGATCTCGGGCATCATATGACGCGAGTTTGAGACGCTTTGGATACTTTTCATTTTTTTGAAAAAATCCTGACCAGAGTTTTTCGGGTCAGAGTTTTTGCATTCTTTTTCTCTCCTGAGCTGCACTCAGGTTTCTGCAGCTTGTTCAGAATCTAGAGTAGGGAAACAGGTTCCGCAAACTTTTTCTGCCCTTTCGAATCTCGGGCATCATATGACGCGAGTTTCAGACGCTTTGGATACTTTTCATTTTTTTGAAAAAATCCTGACCCGCGGGTCAAAGTTTTTGCCTTCTTTTTCTCTCCTGAGCTGCACTCAGGTTTCTGCAGCTTGTTCAGAATCTAGAGCAGGGAAACAGGTTCCGCAAACTTTTCCTGCCCTTTCGGATCTCGGGCATCATATGACGCGAGTTTGAGACGCTTTGGATACTTTTCATTTTTTTGAAAAAATCCTGACCCGCGGGTCACAGTTTTTGCCTTCTTTTTCTCTCCTGAGCTGCACTCAGGTTTCTGCAGCTTGTTCAGAATCTAGAGCAGGGAAACAGGTTTCACAAACTTTTTCTGCCCTTTCGGATCTCGGGCATCATATGACGCGA
Organism: Rhineura floridana; assembly: GCF_030035675.1. Classification (NCBI taxonomy): domain Eukaryota; kingdom Metazoa; phylum Chordata; class Lepidosauria; order Squamata; family Rhineuridae; genus Rhineura; species Rhineura floridana. Next base: position 100,887 of record NW_026902523.1, on the reverse strand, counting down.
GTTTGAGATGCTTTGGATACTTTTCATTTTTTTGAAAAAATCCTGACCCGCGGGTCACAGTTTTTGCCTTCCTTTTCTCTCCTGAGCTGCACTCAGATTTCTGCAACTTCTTCAGACAGTTTTTGCCTTCTTTTTCTCTCCTGAGCTGCACTCAGGTTTCTGCAGCTTTTTCAGAATCTAGAGCAGGGAAACAGGTTCCGCAAACTTTTTCTGCCCTTTCGGATCTCGGGCATCATATGACGCGAGTTTGAGATGCTTTGGATACTTCCCATTTTTTTGAAAAAATCCTGACCCGCGGGTCACAGTTTTTGCCTTCTTTTTCTCTCCTGAGCTGCACGCAGGTTTCTGCAGCCTGTTCAGAATCTAGAGCAGGGAAACAGGTTCCGAAAACTTTTCCTCCCCTTCCGGATCTCGGGCATCATATGACGCGAGTTTGAGACGCTTTGGATACTTTTCATTTTTTTGAAAAAATCCTGACCCGCGGGTCACAGTTTTTGTCTTCTTTTTCTCTCCTGAGCTGCACTCAGGTTTCTGCAGCTTGTTCAGAATCTAGAGCAGGGAAACAGGTTCCATAAACTTTTTCTACCGTTTCGGATCTCGGGCATCATATGACGCCAGTTTCAGATGCTTTCGATATTTTTCATTTTTTTGAAAAAATCCTGACCCGCGGGTCACAGTTTTTGCCTTCCTTTTCTCTCCTGAGTTGCACTCAGATTTCTGCAGCTTCTTTAGACAGTTTTTGCCTTCTTTTTCTCTCCTGAGCTGCACGCAGGTTTCTGCAGCTTGTTCAGAATCTAGAGCAGGGAAACAGGTTCCGCAAACTTTTCCTGCCCTTTCGGATCTCGGGCATCATATGACGCGAGTTTGAGACGCTTTGGATACTTTTCATTTTTTTGAAAAAATCCTGACCCGCGGGTCAAAGTTTTTGCCTTCTTTTTCTCTCCTGAGCTGCACTCAGGTTTCTGCAGCTTGTTCAGAATCTAGAGCAGGGAAACAGGTTCCGCAAACTTTTCCTGCCCTTTCAGATCTCGGGCATCATATGACGCGAGTTTGAGACGCTTTGGATACTTTTCATTTTTTTGAAAAAATCCTGACCCGCGGGTCACAGTTTTTGCCTTCTTTTTCTCTCCTGAGCTGCACTCAGGTTTCTGCAGCTTGTTCAGAATCTAGAGCAGGGAAACAGGTTTCACAAACTTTTTCTGCCCTTTCGGATCTCGGGCATCATATGACGCGAGTTTGAGATGCTTTGGATACTTTTCATTTTTTTGAAAAAATCCTGACCCGCGGGTCACAGTTTTTGCCTTCCTTTTCTCTCCTGAGCTGCACTCAGATTTCTGCAACTTCTTCAGACAGTTTTTGCCTTCTTTTTCTCTCCTGAGCTGCACTCAGGTTTCTGCAGCTTTTTCAGAATCTAGAGCAGGGAAACAGGTTCCGCAAACTTTTTCTGCCCTTTCGGATCTCGGGCATCATATGACGCGAGTTTGAGATGCTTTGGATACTTCCCATTTTTTTGAAAAAATCCTGACCCGCGGGTCACAGTTTTTGCCTTCTTTTTCTCTCCTGAGCTGCACGCAGGTTTCTGCAGCCTGTTCAGAATCTAGAGCAGGGAAACAGGTTCCGAAAACTTTTCCTCCCCTTCCGGATCTCGGGCATCATATGACGCGAGTTTGAGACGCTTTGGATACTTTTCATTTTTTTGAAAAAATCCTGACCCGCGGGTCACAGTTTTTGTCTTCTTTTTCTCTCCTGAGCTGCACTCAGGTTTCTGCAGCTTGTTCAGAATCTAGAGCAGGGAAACAGGTTCCATAAACTTTTTCTACCGTTTCGGATCTCGGGCATCATATGACGCCAGTTTCAGATGCTTTCGATATTTTTCATTTTTTTGAAAAAATCCTGACCCGCGGGTCACAGTTTTTGCCTTCCTTTTCTCTCCTGAGTTGCACTCAGATTTCTGCAGCTTCTTTAGACAGTTTTTGCCTTCTTTTTCTCTCCTGAGCTGCACGCAGGTTTCTGCAGCTTGTTCAGAATCTAGAGCAGGGAAACAGGTTCCGCAAACTTTTCCTGCCCTTTCGGATCTCGGGCATCATATGACGCGAGTTTGAGACGCTTTGGATACTTTTCATTTTTTTGAAAAAATCCTGACCCGCGGGTCACAGTTTTTGTCTTCTTTTTCTCTCCTGAGCTGCACTCAGGTTTCTGCAGCTTGTTCAGAATCTAGAGCAGGGAAACAGGTTCCGTAAACTTTTTCTGCCGTTTCGGATCTCGGGCATCATATGACGCGAGTTTGAGACGCTTTGGATACTTTTCATTTTTTTGAAAAAATCCTGACCAGAGTTTTTCGGGTCAGAGTTTTTGCATTCTTTTTCTCTCCTGAGCTGCACTCAGGTTTCTGCAGCTTGTTCAGAATCTAGAGCAGGGAAACAGGTTCCGCAAACTTTTCCTGCCCTTTCGGATCTCGGGCATCATATGACGCGAGTTTGAGACGCTTTGGATACTTTTCATTTTTTTGAAAAAATCCTGACCCGCGGGTCACAGTTTTTGCCTTCTTTTTCTCTCCTGAGCTGCACTCAGGTTTCTGCAGCTTGTTCAGAATCTAGAGCAGGGAAACAGGTTCCACAAATTCTTTCTGCCCTTTCTGATCTCGGGCATCATATAACGCGAGTTTGAGACGCTTTGGATACTTTTCATTTTTTTGAAAAAATCCTGGCCAGAGTTTTTCGGGTCAGAGTTTTTGCCTTCTTTTTCTCTCCTGAGCTGCACTCAGGTTTCTGCAGCTTGTTCAGAATCTAGAGCAGGGAAACAGGTTCCGCAAACTTTTTCTGCCCTTTCGGATCTCGGGCATCATATGACGCGAGTTTGAGACGCTTTGGATACTTTTCATTTTTTTGAAAAAATCCTGACCCGCGGGTCACAGTTTTTGTCTTCTTTTTCTCTCCTGAGCTGCACTCAGGTTTCTGCAGCTTGTTCAGAATCTAGAGCAGGGAAACAGGTTCCATAAACTTTTTCTACCGTTTCGGATCTCGGGCATCATATGACGCCAGTTTCAGATGCTTTCGATATTTTTCATTTTTTTGAAAAAATCCTGACCCGCGGGTCAGAGTTTTTGCCTTCTTTTTCTCTCCTGAGCTGCACTCAGGTTTCTGCAGCTTGTTCAGAATCTAGAGCAGGGAAACAGGTTTCACAAACTTTTTCTGCCCTTTCGGATCTCGGGCATCATATGACGTGAGTTTGAGATGCTTTGGATACTTTTCATTTTTTTGAAAAAATCCTGACCCGCGGGTCACAGTTTTTGCCTTCCTTTTCTTTCCTGAGCTGCACTCAGATTTCTGCATCTTCTTCAGACAGTTTTTGCCTTCTTTTTCTCTCCTGAGCTGCACTCAGGTTTCTGCAGCTTGTTCAGAATCTAGAGCAGGGAAACAGGTTCCATAAACTTTTTCTACCGTTTCGGATCTCGGGCATCATATGACGCCAGTTTCAGATGCTTTCGATATTTTTCATTTTTTTGAAAAAATCCTGACCCGCGGGTCACAGTTTTTGCCTTCCTTTTCTCTCCTGAGTTGCACTCAGATTTCTGCAGCTTCTTTAGACAGTTTTTGCCTTCTTTTTCTCTCCTGAGCTGCACGCAGGTTTCTGCAGCTTGTTCAGAATCTAGAGCAGGGAAACAGGTTCCGCAAACTTTTCCTGCCCTTTCGGATCTCGGGCATCATATGACGCGAGTTTGAGACGCTTTGGATACTTTTCATTTTTTTGAAAAAATCCTGACCCGCGGGTCACAGTTTTTGTCTTCTTTTTCTCTCCTGAGCTGCACTCAGGTTTCTGCAGCTTGTTCAGAATCTAGAGCAGGGAAACAGGTTCCGTAAACTTTTTCTGCCGTTTCGGATCTCGGGCATCATATGACGCGAGTTTGAGACGCTTTGGATACTTTTCATTTTTTTGAAAAAATCCTGACCAGAGTTTTTCGGGTCAGAGTTTTTGCATTCTTTTTCTCTCCTGAGCTGCACTCAGGTTTCTGCAGCTTGTTCAGAATCTAGAGCAGGGAAACAGGTTCCGCAAACTTTTCCTGCCCTTTCGGATCTCGGGCATCATATGACGCGAGTTTGAGACGCTTTGGATACTTTTCATTTTTTTGAAAAAATCCTGACCCGCGGGTCACAGTTTTTGCCTTCTTTTTCTCTCCTGAGCTGCACTCAGGTTTCTGCAGCTTGTTCAGAATCTAGAGCAGGGAAACAGGTTCCACAAATTCTTTCTGCCCTTTCTGATCTCGGGCATCATATAACGCGAGTTTGAGACGCTTTGGATACTTTTCATTTTTTTGAAAAAATCCTGGCCAGAGTTTTTCGGGTCAGAGTTTTTGCCTTCTTTTTCTCTCCTGAGCTGCACTCAGGTTTCTGCAGCTTGTTCAGAATCTAGAGCAGGGAAACAGGTTCCGCAAACTTTTTCTGCCCTTTCGGATCTCGGGCATCATATGACGCGAGTTTGAGACGCTTTGGATACTTTTCATTTTTTTGAAAAAATCCTGACCCGCGGGTCACAGTTTTTGTCTTCTTTTTCTCTCCTGAGCTGCACTCAGGTTTCTGCAGCTTGTTCAGAATCTAGAGCAGGGAAACAGGTTCCATAAACTTTTTCTACCGTTTCGGATCTCGGGCATCATATGACGCCAGTTTCAGATGCTTTCGATATTTTTCATTTTTTTGAAAAAATCCTGACCCGCGGGTCAGAGTTTTTGCCTTCTTTTTCTCTCCTGAGCTGCACTCAGGTTTCTGCAGCTTGTTCAGAATCTAGAGCAGGGAAACAGGTTTCACAAACTTTTTCTGCCCTTTCGGATCTCGGGCATCATATGACGTGAGTTTGAGATGCTTTGGATACTTTTCATTTTTTTGAAAAAATCCTGACCCGCGGGTCACAGTTTTTGCCTTCCTTTTCTTTCCTGAGCTGCACTCAGATTTCTGCATCTTCTTCAGACAGTTTTTGCCTTCTTTTTCTCTCCTGAGCTGCACTCAGGTTTCTGCAGCTTGTTCAGAATCTAGAGCAGGGAAACAGGTTCCGCAAACTTTTTCTGCCCTTTCGGATCTCGGGCATCATATGACGCGAGTTTGAGACGCTTTGGATACTTTTCATTTTTTTGAAAAAATCCTGACCCGCGGGTCACAGTTTTTGCCTTCTTTTTCTCTCCTGAGCTGCACTCAGGTTTCTGCAGCTTGTTCAGAATCTAGAGCAGGGAAACAGGTTCCGCAAATTCTTTCTGCCCTTTCTGATCTCGGGCATCATATGACGCGAGTTTGAAACGCTTTGGATACTTTTCATTTTTTTGAAAAAATCCTGACTAGAGTTTTTCGGGTCAGAGTTTTTGCATTCTTTTTCTCTCCTGAGCTGCACTCAGGTTTCTGCAGCTTGTTCAGAATCTAGAGCAGGGAAACAGTTTCCGTAAACTTTTTCTGCCGTTTCGGATCTCGGGCATCACATGATGCCAGTTTCAGATGCTTTGGATACTTTTCATTTTTTTGAAAAAATCCTGACCCGCGGGTCAGAGTTTTTGCCTTCTTTTTCTCTCCTGAGCTGCACTCAGGTTTCTGCAGCTTGTTCAGAATCTAGAGCAGGGAAACAGGTTTCACAAACTTTTTCTGCCCTTTCGGATCTCGGGCATCATATGACACGACTTTGAGATGCTTTGTATACTTCTCATTTTTTTGAAAAAATCCTGACCCGCGGGTCACAGTTTTTGCCTTCCTTTTCTCTCCTGAGCTGCACTCAGATTTCTGCAGCTTCTTCAGACAGTTTTTGCCTTCTTTTTCTCTCCTGAGCTGCACTCAGGTTTCTGCAGCTTGTTCAGAATCTAGAGCAGGGAAACAGGTTCCGCAATTTTTTTCTGCCCTTTCGGATCTCGGGCATCATATGACGCGAGTTTGAGACGCTTTGGATACTTCCCATTTTTTTGAAAAAATCCTGACCAGAGTTTTTCGGGTGAGAGTTTTTGCATTCTTTTTCTCTCCTGAGCTGCACTCAGGTTTCTGCAGCTTGTTCAGAATCTAGAGCAGGGAAACAGGTTCCGAAAACTTTTTCTGCCCTTTCGGATCTCGGGCATCATATGACGCGAGTTTGAGACACTTTGGAGACTTTTCATTTTTTTGAAAAAATCCTGACCCGCGGGTCACCGTTTTTGTCTTCTTTTTCTCTCCTGAGCTGCCCTCAGGTTTCTGCAGCTTGTTCAGAATCTAGAGCAGGGAAACAGGTTCCGTAAACTTTTTCTGCCCTTTCGGATCTCGGCCATCATATGACGCCAGTTTCAGATGCTTTGGATACTTTTCATTTTTTTGAAAAAATCCTGACCCGCGGGTCAGAGTTTTTGCCTTCTTTTTCTCTCCTCAGCTGCACTCAGGTTTCTGCAGCTTGTTCAGAATCTAGAGCAGGGAAACAGGTTCCGCAAACTTTTTCTGCCCTTTCGGATCTCGGGCATCATATGACGTGAGTTTGAGATGCTTTGGATACTTTTCATTTTTTGAAAAAATCCTGACCCGCGGGTCACAGTTTTTGCCTTCTTTTTCTCTCCTGAGCTGCACTCAGGTTTCTGCAGCTTGTTCAGAATCTAGAGCAGGGAAACAGGTTCCGCAAACTTTTCCTGCCCTTTCGGATCTCGGGCATCATATGACGCGAGTTTGAGACGCTTTGGATACTTTTCATTTTTTTGAAAAAATCCTGACCCGCGGGTCACAGTTTTTGTCTTCTTTTTCTCTCCTGAGCTGCACTCAGGTTTCTGCAGCTTGTTCAGAATCTAGAGCAGGGAAACAGGTTCCGTAAACTTTTTCTGCCGTTTCGGATCTCGGGCATCATATGACGCCAGTTTCAGACGCTTTGGATACTTTTCATTTTTTTGAAAAAATCCTGACCCGCGGGTCACAGTTTTTGTCTTCTTTTTCTCTCCTGAGCTGCACTCAGGTTTCTGCAGCTTGTTCAGAATCTAGAGCAGGGAAACAGGTTCCGTAAACTTTTTCTGCCGTTTCGGATCTCGGGCATCATATGACGCCAGTTTCAGATGCTTTGGATACTTTTCATTTTTTTGAAAAAATCCTGACCCGCGGGTCACAGTTTTTGCCTTCTTTTTCTCTCCTGAGCTGCACTCAGGTTTCTGCAGCTTGTTCAGAATCTAGAGCAGGGAAACAGGTTTCACAAACTTTTTCTGCCCTTTCGGATCTCGGGCATCATATGACGTGAGTTTGAGATGCTTTGGATACTTTTCATTTTTTTGAAAAAATCCTGACCCGTGGGTCACAGTTTTTGCCTTCCTTTTCTCTCCTGAGCTGCACTCAGATTTCCGCAGCTTCTTCAGACAGTTTTTGCCTTCTTTTTCTCTCCTGAGCTGCACTCAGGTTTCTGCAGCTTGTTCAGAATCTAGAGCAGGGAAACAGGTTCCGCAAACTTTTTCTGCCCTTTCGGATCTCGGGCATCATATGACGCGAGTTTGAGACGCTTTGGATACTTTTCATTTTTTTGAAAAAATCCTGACCGGCAGGTCACAGTTTTTGCCTTCTTTTTCTCTCCTGAGCTGCACTCAGGTTTCTGCAGCTTGTTCAGAACCTAGAGCAGGGAAACAGGTTCCGCAAATTCTTTCTGCCCTTTCTGATCCCGGGCATCATATGACGCGAGTTTGAAACGCTTTGGATACTTTTCATTTTTTTGAAAAAATCCTGACCAGAGTTTTTCGGGTGAGAGTTTTTGCATTCTTTTTCTCTCCTGAGCTGCACTCAGGTTTCTGCAGCTTGTTCAGAATCTAGAGCAGGGAAACAGGTTCCGAAAACTTTTTCTGCCCTTTCGGATCTCGGGCATCATATGACGCGAGTTTGAGACACTTTGGAGACTTGTCATTTTTTTGAAAAAATCCTGACCCGCGGGTCACAGTTTTTGTCTTCTTTTTCTCTCCTGAGCTGCCCTCAGGTTTCTGCAGCTTGTTCAGAATCTAGAGCAGGGAAACAGGTTCCGTAAACTTTTTCTGCCCTTTCGGATCTCGGCCATCATATGACGCCAGTTTCAGATGCTTTGGATACTTTTCATTTTTTTGAAAAAATCCTGACCCGCGGGTCAGAGTTTTTGCCTTCTTTTTCTCTCCTCAGCTGCACTCAGGTTTCTGCAGCTTGTTCAGAATCTAGAGCAGGGAAACAGGTTCCGCAAACTTTTTCTGCCCTTTCGGATCTCGGGCATCATATGACGCGAGTTTGAGATGCTTTGGATACTTTTCATTTTTTGAAAAAATCCTGACCCGCGGGTCACAGTTTTTGCCTTCTTTTTCTCTCCTGAGCTGCACTCAGGTTTCTGCAGCTTGTTCAGAATCTAGAGCAGGGAAACAGGTTCCGCAAACTTTTTCTGCCCTTCCGGATCTCATGCATCATATGATGCGAGTTTGAGACGCTTTGGATACTTTTCATTTTTTTGAAAAAATCCTGACCCGCGGGTCAGAGTTTTTGCCTTCTTTTTCTCTCCTGAGCTGCACTCAGGTTTCTGCAGCTTGTTCAGAATCTAGAGCAGGGAAACAGGTTCCGCAAACTTTTTCTGCCCTTTCGGATCTCGGGCATCATATGACGCGAGTTTGAGATGCTTTGGATACTTTTCATTTTTTGAAAAAATCCTGACCCGCGGGTCACAGTTTTTGCCTTCTTTTTCTCTCCTGAGCTGGACTCAGGTTTCTGCAGCTTGTTCAGAATCTAGAGCAGGGAAACAGGTTCCGCAAACTTTTTCTGCCCTTCCGGATCTCATGCATCATATGATGCGAGTTTGAGACGCTTTGGATACTTTTCATTTTTTTGAAAAAATCCTGACCCGCGGGTCAGAGTTTTTGCCTTCTTTTTCTCTCCTGAGCTGCACTCAGGTTTCTGCAGCTTGTTCAGAATCTAGAGCAGGGAAACAGGTTTCACAAACTTTTTCTGCCCTTTCGGATCTCGGGCATCATATGACGCGAGTTTGAGATGCTTTGGATACTTTTCATTTTTTTGAAAAAATCCTGACAGTCACAGTTTTTGCCTTCCTTTTCTCTCCTGAGCTGCACTCAGATTTCTGCAACTTCTTCAGACAGTTTTTGCCTTCTTTTTCTCTCCTGAGCTGCACTCAGGTTTCTGCAGCTTTTTCAGAATCTAGAGCAGGGAAACAGGTTCCGCAAACTTTTTCTGCCCTTTCGGATCTCGGGCATCATATGACGCGAGTTTGAGATGCTTTGGATACTTCCCATTTTTTTGAAAAAATCCTGACCCGCGGGTCACAGTTTTTGCCTTCTTTTTCTCTCCTGAGCTGCACGCAGGTTTCTGCAGCCTGTTCAGAATCTAGAGCAGGGAAACAGGTTCCGAAAACTTTTCCTCCCCTTCCGGATCTCGGGCATCATATGACGCGAGTTTGAGACGCTTTGGATACTTTTCATTTTTTTGAAAAAATCCTGACCCGCGGGTCACAGTTTTTGTCTTCTTTTTCTCTCCTGAGCTGCACTCAGGTTTCTGCAGCTTGTTCAGAATCTAGAGCAGGGAAACAGGTTCCATAAACTTTTTCTACCGTTTCGGATCTCGGGCATCATATGACGCCAGTTTCAGATGCTTTCGATATTTTTCATTTTTTTGAAAAAATCCTGACCCGCGGGTCAGAGTTTTTGCCTTCTTTTTCTCTCCTGAGCTGCACTCAGGTTTCTGCAGCTTGTTCAGAATCTAGAGCAGGGAAACAGGTTTCACAAACTTTTTCTGCCCTTTCGGATCTCGGGCATCATATGACGTGAGTTTGAGATGCTTTGGATACTTTTCATTTTTTTGAAAAAATCCTGACCCGCGGGTCACAGTTTTTGCCTTCCTTTTCTTTCCTGAGCTGCACTCAGATTTCTGCATCTTCTTCAGACAGTTTTTGCCTTCTTTTTCTCTCCTGAGCTGCACTCAGGTTTCTGCAGCTTGTTCAGAATCTAGAGCAGGGAAACAGGTTCCGCAAACTTTTTCTGCCCCTTCGGATCTCGGGCATCATATGACGCGAGTTTGAGACGCTTTGGATACTTTTCATTTTTTTGAAAAAATCCTGACCCGCGGGTCACAGTTTTTGCCTTCTTTTTCTCTCCTGAGCTGCACTCAGGTTTCTGCAGCTTGTTCAGAATCTAGAGCAGGGAAACAGGTTCCACAAATTCTTTCTGCCCTTTCTGATCTCGGGCATCATATGACGCGAGTTTGAAACGCTTTGGATACTTTTCATTTTTTTGAAAAAATCCTGACTAGAGTTTTTCGGGTCAGAGTTTTTGCATTCTTTTTCTCTCCTGAGCTGCACTCAGGTTTCTGCAGCTTGTTCAGAATCTAGAGCAGGGAAACAGTTTCCGTAAACTTTTTCTGCCGTTTCGGATCTCGGGCATCACATGATGCCAGTTTCAGATGCTTTGGATACTTTTCATTTTTTTGAAAAAATCCTGACCCGCGGGTCAGAGTTTTTGCCTTCTTTTTCTCTCCTGAGCTGCACTCAGGTTTCTGCAGCTTGTTCAGAATCTAGAGCAGGGAAACAGGTTTCACAAACTTTTTCTGCCCTTTCGGATCTCGGGCATCATATGACACGAGTTTGAGATGCTTTGTATACTTCTCATTTTTTTGAAAAAATCCTGACCCGCGGGTCACAGTTTTTGCCTTCCTTTTCTCTCCTGAGCTGCACTCAGATTTCTGCAGCTTCTTCAGACAGTTTTTGCCTTCTTTTTCTCTCCTGAGCTGCACTCAGGTTTCTGCAGCTTGTTCAGAATCTAGAGCAGGGAAACAGGTTCCGCAATTTTTTTCTGCCCTTTCGGATCTCGGGCATCATATGACGCGAGTTTGAGACTCTTTGGATACTTCCCATTTTTTTGAAAAAATCCTGACCCGCGGGTCACAGTTTTTGCCTTCTTTTTCTCTCCTGAGCTGCACTCAGGTTTCTGCAGCTTGTTCAGAATCTAGAGCAGGGAAAAAGGTTCCGCAAACTTTTTCTGCCCTTTCGGATCTCGGGCATCATATGACGCGAGTTTGAGACGCTTTGGATACTTTTCATTTTTTTGAAAAAATCCTGACTAGAGTTTTTCGGGTCAGAGTTTTTGCCTTCTTTTTCTCTCCTGAGCTGCACTCAGGTTTCTGCAGCTTGTTCAGAATCTAGAGCAGGGAAACAGGTTCCGTAAACTTTTTCTGCCCTTTCGGATCTCGGGCATCATATGACGCCAGTTTCAGACGCTTTGGATACTTTTCATTTTTTTGAAAAAATCCTGACCCGCGGGTCACAGTTTTTGTCTTCTTTTTCTCTCCTGAGCTGCACTCAGGTTTCTGCAGCTTGTTCAGAATCTAGAGCAGGGAAACAGGTTCCGTAAACTTTTTCTGCCCTTTCGGATCTCGGGCATCATATGACGCCAGTTTCAGACGCTTTGGATACTTTTCATTTTTTTGAAAAAATCCTGACCCGCGGGTCACAGTTTTTGTCTTCTTTTTCTCTCCTGAGCTGCACTCAGGTTTCTGCAGCTTGTTCAGAATCTAGAGCAGGGAAACAGGTTCCGTAAACTTTTTCTGCCGTTTCGGATCTCGGGCATCATATGACGCCAGTTTCAGATGCTTTGGATACTTTTCATTTTTTTGAAAAAATCCTGACCCGTAGGTCACAGTTTTTGCCTTCTTTTTCTCTCCTGAGCTGCACTCAGGTTTCTGCAGCTTGTTCAGAATCTAGAGCAGGGAAACAGGTTTCACAAACTTTTTCTGCCCTTTCGGATCTCGGGCATCATATGACGTGAGTTTGACATGCTTTGGATACTTTTCATTTTTTTGAAAAAATCCTGACCCGTGGGTCACAGTTTTTGCCTTCCTTTTCTCTCCTGAGCTGCACTCAGATTTCCGCAGCTTCTTCAGACAGTTTTTGCCTTCTTTTTCTCTCCTGAGCTGCACTCAGGTTTCTGCAGCTTGTTCAGAATCTAGAGCAGGGAAACAGGTTCCGCAAACTTTTTCTGCCCTTTCGGATCTCGGGCATCATATGACGCGAGTTTGAGACGCTTTGGATACTTTTCATTTTTTTGAAAAAATCCTGACCGGCAGGTCACAGTTTTTGCCTTCTTTTTCTCTCCTGAGCTGCACTCAGGTTTCTGCAGCTTGTTCAGAACCTAGAGCAGGGAAACAGGTTCCGCAAATTCTTTCTGCCCTTTCTGATCCCGGGCATCATATGACGCGAGTTTGAAACGCTTTGGATACTTTTCATTTTTTTGAAAAAATCCTGACCAGAGTTTTTCGGGTGAGAGTTTTTGCCTTCTTTTTCTCTCCTGAGCTGCACTCAGGTTTCTGCAGCTTGTTCAGAATCTAGAGCAGGGAAACAGGTTTCACAAACTTTTTCTGCCCTTTCGGATCTCGGGCATCATATGACGCGAGTTTGAGATGCTTTGGATACTTTTCATTTTTTTGAAAAAATCCTGACCCGCGGGTCACAGTTTTTGTCTTCTTTTTCTCTCCTGAGCTGCACTCAGGTTTCTGCAGCTTGTTCAGAATCTAGAGCAGGGAAACAGGTTCCATAAAGTTTTTCTACCGTTTCGGATCTCGGGCATCATATGACGCCAGTTTCAGATGCTTTCGATATTTTTCATTTTTTTGAAAAAATCCTGACCCGCGGGTCAGAGTTTTTGCCTTCTTTTTCTCTCCTGAGCTGCACTCAGGTTTCTGCAGCTTGTTCAGAATCTAGAGCAGGGAAACAGGTTTCACAAACTTTTTCTGCCCTTTCGGATCTCGGGCATCATATGACACGAGTTTGAGATGCTTTGTATACTTCTCATTTTTTTGAAAAAATCCTGACCCGCGGGTCACAGTTTTTGCCTTCCTTTTCTCTCCTGAGCTGCACTCAGATTTCTGCAGCTTCTTCAGACAGTTTTTGCCTTCTTTTTCTCTCCTGAGCTGCACTCAGGTTTCTGCAGCTTGTTCAGAATCTAGAGCAGGGAAACAGGTTCCGCAATTTTTTTCTGCCCTTTCGGATCTCGGGCATCATATGACGCGAGTTTGAGACGCTTTGGATACTTCCCATTTTTTTGAAAAAATCCTGACCCGCGGGTCACAGTTTTTGCCTTCTTTTTCTCTCCTGAGCTGCACTCAGGTTTCTGCAGCTTGTTCAGAATCTAGAGCAGGGAAACAGGTTTCACAAACTTTTTCTGCCCTTTCGGATCTCGGGCATCATATGACGTGAGTTTGAGATGCTTTGGATACTTTTCATTTTTTTGAAAAAATCCTGACCCGCGGGTCACAGTTTTTGCCTTCCTTTTCTTTCCTGAGCTGCACTCAGATTTCTGCATCTTCTTCAGACAGTTTTTGCCTTCTTTTTCTCTCCTGAGCTGCACTCAGGTTTCTGCAGCTTGTTCAGAATCTAGAGCAGGGAAACAGGTTCCGCAAACTTTTTCTGCCCTTTCGGATCTCGGGCATCATATGACGCGAGTTTGAGACGCTTTGGATACTTTTCATTTTTTTGAAAAAATCCTGACTAGAGTTTTTCGGGTCAGAGTTTTTGCATTCTTTTTCTCTCCTGAGCTGCACTCAGGTTTCTGCAGCTTGTTCAGAATCTAGAGCAGGGAAACAGTTTCCGTAAACTTTTTCTGCCGTTTCGGATCTCGGGCATCACATGATGCCAGTTTCAGATGCTTTGGATACTTTTCATTTTTTTGAAAAAATCCTGACCCGCGGGTCAGAGTTTTTGCCTTCTTTTTCTCTCCTGAGCTGCACTCAGGTTTCTGCAGCTTGTTCAGAATCTAGAGCAGGGAAACAGGTTTCACAAACTTTTTCTGCCCTTTCGGATCTCGGGCATCATATGACACGAGTTTGAGATGCTTTGTATACTTCTCATTTTTTTGAAAAAATCCTGACCCGCGGGTCACAGTTTTTGCCTTCCTTTTCTCTCCTGAGCTGCACTCAGATTTCTGCAGCTTCTTCAGACAGTTTTTGCCTTCTTTTTCTCTCCTGAGCTGCACTCAGGTTTCTGCAGCTTGTTCAGAATCTAGAGCAGGGAAACAGGTTCCGCAATTTTTTTCTGCCCTTTCGGATCTCGGGCATCATATGACGCGAGTTTGAGACGCTTTGGATACTTCCCATTTTTTTGAAAAAATCCTGACCCGCGGGTCACAGTTTTTGCCTTCTTTTTCTCTCCTGAGCTGCACTCAGGTTTCTGCAGCTTGTTCAGAATCTAGAGCAGGGAAAAAGGTTCCGCAAACTTTTTCTGCCCTTTCGGATCTCGGCCATCATATGACGCCAGTTTCAGACGCTTTGGATACTTTTCATTTTTTTGAAAAAATCCTGACCCGCGGGTCACAGTTTTTGTCTTCTTTTTCTCTCCTGAGCTGCACTCAGGTTTCTGCAGCTTGTTCAGAATCTAGAGCAGGGAAACAGGTTCCGTAAACTTTTTCTGCCGTTTCGGATCTCGGGCATCATATGACGCCAGTTTCAGATGCTTTGGATACTTTTCTTTTTTTTGAAAAAATCCTGACCCGTAGGTCACAGTTTTTGCCTTCTTTTTCTCTCCTGAGCTGCACTCAGGTTTCTGCAGCTTGTTCAGAATCTAGAGCAGGGAAACAGGTTTCACAAACTTTTTCTGCCCTTTCGGATCTCGGGCATCATATGATGTGAGTTTGAGATGCTTTGGATACTTTTCATTTTTTTGAAAAAATCCTGAACCGCGGGTCACAGTTTTTGCCTTCCTTTTCTCTCCTGAGCTGCACTCAGATTTCCGCAGCTTCTTCAGACAGTTTTTGCCTTCTTTTTCTCTCCTGAGCTGCACTCAGGTTTCTGCAGCTTGTTCAGAATCTAGAGCAGGGAAACAGGTTCCGCAAACTTTTTCTGCCCTTTCGGATCTCGGGCATCATATGACGCGAGTTTGAGACGCTTTGGATACTTTTCATTTTTTTGAAAAAATCCTGACCGGCAGGTCACAGTTTTTGCCTTCTTTTTCTCTCCTGAGCTGCACTCAGGTTTCTGCAGCTTGTTCAGAATCTAGAGCAGGGAAACAGGTTCCGCAAATTCTTTCTGCCCTTTCTGATCCCGGGCATCATATGACGCGAGTTTGAAACGCTTTGGATACTTTTCATTTTTTTGAAAAAATCCTGACCAGAGTTTTTCGGGTGAGAGTTTTTGCATTCTTTTTCTCTCCTGAGCTGCACTCAGGTTTCTGCAGCTTGTTCAGAATCTAGAGCAGGGAAACAGGTTCCGAAAACTTTTTCTGCCCTTTCGGATCTCGGGCATCATATGACGCGAGTTTGAGACACTTTGGAGACTTTTCATTTTTTTGAAAAAATCCTGACCCGCGGGTCACCGTTTTTGTCTTCTTTTTCTCTCCTGAGCTGCCCTCAGGTTTCTGCAGCTTGTTCAGAATCTAGAGCAGGGAAACAGGTTCCGTAAACTTTTTCTGCCCTTTCGGATCTCGGCCATCATATGACGCCAGTTTCAGATGCTTTGGAT
The DNA here is from genome assembly GCF_030035675.1 of Rhineura floridana. Lineage (NCBI taxonomy): Eukaryota > Metazoa > Chordata > Lepidosauria > Squamata > Rhineuridae > Rhineura > Rhineura floridana. Next base: position 85,468 of record NW_026902523.1, on the reverse strand, counting down.
ACTTTTCATTTTTTTGAAAAAATCCTGACCCACGGGTCAGAGTTTTTGCCTTCTTTTTCTCTCCTCAGCTGCACTCAGGTTTCTGCAGCTTGTTCAGAATCTAGAGCAGGGAAACAGGTTCCGTAAACTTTTTCTGCCCTTTCGGATCTCGGCCATCATATGACGCCAGTTTCAGATGCTTTGGATACTTTTCATTTTTTTGAAAAAATCCTGACCCGCGGGTCAGAGTTTTTGCCTTCTTTTTCTCTCCTCAGCTGCACTCAGGTTTCTGCAGCTTGTTCAGAATCTAGAGCAGGGAAACAGGTTCCGCAAACTTTTTCTGCCCTTTCGGATCTCGGGCATCATATGACGCGAGTTTGAGACGCTTTGGATACTTTTCATTTTTTTGAAAAAATCCTGACCCGCGGGTCACAGTTTTTGTCTTCTTTTTCTCTCCTGAGCTGCACTCAGGTTTCTGCAGCTTGTTCAGAATCTAGAGCAGGGAAACAGGTTCCGTAAACTTTTTCTGCCGTTTCGGATCTCGGGCATCATATGACGCCAGTTTCAGACGCTTTGGATACTTTTCATTTTTTTGAAAAAATCCTGACCCGCGGGTCACAGTTTTTGCCTTCTTTTTCTCTCCTGAGCTGCACTCAGGTTTCTGCAGCTTGTTCAGAATCTAGAGCAGGGAAACAGGTTCCGCAAACTTTTCCTGCCCTTTCGGATCTCGGGCATCATATGACGCGAGTTTGAGACGCTTTGGATACTTTTCATTTTTTTGAAAAAATCCTGACCCGCGGGTCACAGTTTTTGTCTTCTTTTTCTCTCCTGAGCTGCACTCAGGTTTCTGCAGCTTGTTCAGAATCTAGAGCAGGGAAACAGGTTCCGTAAACTTTTTCTGCCGTTTCGGATCTCGGGCATCATATGACGCCAGTTTCAGACGCTTTGGATACTTTTCATTTTTTTGAAAAAATCCTGACCCGCGGGTCACAGTTTTTGCCTTCTTTTTCTCTCCTGAGCTGCACTCAGGTTTCTGCAGCTTGTTCAGAATCTAGAGCAGGGAAACAGGTTTCACAAACTTTTTCTGCCCTTTCGGATCTCGGGCATCATATGACGTGAGTTTGAGATGCTTTGGATACTTTTCATTTTTTTGAAAAAATCCTGACCCGTGGGTCACAGTTTTTGCCTTCCTTTTCTCTCCTGAGCTGCACTCAGATTTCCGCAGCTTCTTCAGACAGTTTTTGCCTTCTTTTTCTCTCCTGAGCTGCACTCAGGTTTCTGCAGCTTGTTCAGAATCTAGAGCAGGGAAACAGGTTCCGCAAACTTTTTCTGCCCTTTCGGATCTCGGGCATCATATGACGCGAGTTTGAGACGCTTTGGATACTTTTCATTTTTTTGAAAAAATCCTGACCGGCAGGTCACAGTTTTTGCCTTCTTTTTCTCTCCTGAGCTGCACTCAGGTTTCTGCAGCTTGTTCCGAACCTAGAGCAGGGAAACAGGTTCCGCAAATTCTTTCTGCCCTTTCTGATCCCGGGCATCATATGACGCGAGTTTGAAACGCTTTGGATACTTTTCATTTTTTTGAAAAAATCCTGACCAGAGTTTTTCGGGTGAGAGTTTTTGCATTCTTTTTCTCTCCTGAGCTGCACTCAGGTTTCTGCAGCTTGTTCAGAATCTAGAGCAGGGAAACAGTTTCCGAAAACTTTTTCTGCCCTTTCGGATATCGGGCATCATATGACGCGAGTTTGAGACACTTTGGAGACTTGTCATTTTTTTGAAAAAATCCTGACCCGCGGGTCACAGTTTTTGTCTTCTTTTTCTCTCCTGAGCTGCCCTCAGGTTTCTGCAGCTTGTTCAGAATCTAGAGCAGGGAAACAGGTTCCGTAAACTTTTTCTGCCCTTTCGGATCTCGGCCATCATATGACGCCAGTTTCAGATGCTTTGGATACTTTTCATTTTTTTGAAAAAATCCTGACCCGCGGGTCAGAGTTTTTGCCTTCTTTTTCTCTCCTCAGCTGCACTCAGGTTTCTGCAGCTTGTTCAGAATCTAGAGCAGGGAAACAGGTTCTGGAAACTTTTTCTGCCCTTTCGGATCTCGGGCATCATATGACGCGAGTTTGAGACGCTTTGGATACTTTTCATTTTTTTGAAAAAATCCTGACCCGCGGGTCACACTTTTTGTCTTCTTTTTCTCTCCTGAGCTGCACTCAGGTTTCTGCAGCTTGTTCAGAATCTAGAGCAGGGAAACAGGTTCCGTAAACTTTTTCTGCCGTTTCGGATCTCGGGCATCATATGACGCCAGTTTCAGATGCTTTGGATACTTTTCATTTTTTTGAAAAAATCCTGACCCGCGGGTCACAGTTTTTGCCTTCTTTTTCTCTCCTGAGCTGCACTCAGGTTTCTGCAGCTTGTTCAGAATCTAGAGCAGGGAAACAGGTTTCACAAACTTTTTCTGCCCTTTCAGATCTCGGGCATCATATGACGTGAGTTTGAGATGCTTTGGATACTTTTCATTTTTTTGAAAAAATCCTGACCCGTGGGTCACAGTTTTTGCCTTCCTTTTCTCTCCTGAGCTGCACTCAGATTTCCGCAGCTTCTTCAGACAGTTTTTGCCTTCTTTTTCTCTCCTGAGCTGCACTCAGGTTTCTGCAGCTTGTTCAGAATCTAGAGCAGGGAAACAGGTTCCGCAAACTTTTTCTGCCCTTTCGGATCTCGGGCATCATATGACGCGAGTTTGAGACGCTTTGGATACTTTTCATTTTTTTGAAAAAATCCTGACCGGCAGGTCACAGTTTTTGCCTTCTTTTTCTCTCCTGAGCTGCACTCAGGTTTCTGCAGCTTGTTCAGAACCTAGAGCAGGGAAACAGGTTCCGCAAATTCTTTCTGCCCTTTCTGATCCCGGGCATCATATGACGCGAGTTTGAAACGCTTTGGATACTTTTCATTTTTTTGAAAAAATCCTGACCAGAGTTTTTCGGGTGAGAGTTTTTGCATTCTTTTTCTCTCCTGAGCTGCACTCAGGTTTCTGCAGCTTGTTCAGAATCTAGAGCAGGGAAACAGTTTCCGAAAACTTTTTCTGCCCTTTCGGATCTCGGGCATCATATGACGCGAGTTTGAGACACTTTGGAGACTTGTCATTTTTTTGAAAAAATCCTGACCCGCGGGTCACAGTTTTTGTCTTCTTTTTCTCTCCTGAGCTGCCCTCAGGTTTCTGCAGCTTGTTCAGAATCTAGAGCAGGGAAACAGGTTCCGTAAACTTTTTCTGCCCTTTCGGATCTCGGCCATCATATGACGCCAGTTTCAGATGCTTTGGATACTTTTCATTTTTTTGAAAAAATCCTGACCCGCGGGTCAGAGTTTTTGCCTTCTTTTTCTCTCCTCAGCTGCACTCAGGTTTCTGCAGCTTGTTCAGAATCTAGAGCAGGGAAACAGTTTCCGTAAACTTTTTCTGCCGTTTCGGATCTCGGGCATCACATGATGCCAGTTTCAGATGCTTTGGATACTTTTCATTTTTTTGAAAAAATCCTGACCCGCGGGTCAGAGTTTTTGCCTTCTTTTTCTCTCCTGAGCTGCACTCAGGTTTCTGCAGCTTGTTCAGAATCTAGAGCAGGGAAACAGGTTTCACAAACTTTTTCTGCCCTTTCGGATCTCGGGCATCATATGACACGAGTTTGAGATGCTTTGTATACTTCTCATTTTTTTGAAAAAATCCTGACCCGCGGGTCACAGTTTTTGCCTTCCTTTTCTCTCCTGAGCTGCACTCAGATTTCTGCAGCTTCTTCAGACAGTTTTTGCCTTCTTTTTCTCTCCTGAGCTGCACTCAGGTTTCTGCAGCTTGTTCAGAATCTAGAGCAGGGAAACAGGTTCCGCAATTTTTTTCTGCCCTTTCGGATCTCGGGCATCATATGACGCGAGTTTGAGACGCTTTGGATACTTCCCATTTTTTTGAAAAAATCCTGACCCGCGGGTCACAGTTTTTGCCTTCTTTTTCTCTCCTGAGCTGCACTCAGGTTTCTGCAGCTTGTTCAGAATCTAGAGCAGGGAAAAAGGTTCCGCAAACTTTTTCTGCCCTTTCGGATCTCGGGCATCATATGACGCGAGTTTGAGACGCTTTGGATACTTTTCATTTTTTTTAAAAAAATCCTGACTAGAGTTTTTCGGGTCAGAGTTTTTGCCTTCTTTTTCTCTCCTGAGCTGCACTCAGGTTTCTGCAGCTTGTTCAGAATCTAGAGCAGGGAAACAGGTTCCGTAAACTTTTTCTGCCCTTTCGGATCTCGGGCATCATATGACGCCAGTTTCAGACGCTTTGGATACTTTTCATTTTTTTGAAAAAATCCTGACCCGCGGGTCACAGTTTTTGTCTTCTTTTTCTCTCCTGAGCTGCACTCAGGTTTCTGCAGCTTGTTCAGAATCTAGAGCAGGGAAACAGGTTCCGTAAACTTTTTCTGCCCTTTCGGATCTCGGGCATCATATGACGCCAGTTTCAGACGCTTTGGATACTTTTCATTTTTTTGAAAAAATCCTGACCCACGGGTCACAGTTTTTGTCTTCTTTTTCTCTCCTGAGCTGCACTCAGGTTTCTGCAGCTTGTTCAGAATCTAGAGCAGGGAAACAGGTTCCGTAAACTTTTTCTGCCGTTTCGGATCTCGGGCATCATATGACGCCAGTTTCAGATGCTTTGGATACTTTTCATTTTTTTGAAAAAATCCTGACCCGTAGGTCACAGTTTTTGCCTTCTTTTTCTCTCCTGAGCTGCACTCAGGTTTCTGCAGCTTGTTCAGAATCTAGAGCAGGGAAACAGGTTTCACAAACTTTTTCTGCCCTTTCGGATCTCGGGCATCATATGACGTGAGTTTGAGATGCTTTGGATACTTTTCATTTTTTTGAAAAAATCCTGACCCGCGGGTCACAGTTTTTGCCTTCCTTTTCTCTCCTGAGCTGCACTCAGATTTCCGCAGCTTCTTCAGACAGTTTTTGCCTTCTTTTTCTCTCCTGAGCTGCACTCAGGTTTCTGCAGCTTGTTCAGAATCTAGAGCAGGGAAACAGGTTCCGCAAACTTTTTCTGCCCTTTCGGATCTCGGGCATCATATGACGCGAGTTTGAGACGCTTTGGATACTTTTCATTTTTTTGAAAAAATCCTGACCGGCAGGTCACAGTTTTTGCCTTCTTTTTCTCTCCTGAGCTGCACTCAGGTTTCTGCAGCTTGTTCAGAATCTAGAGCAGGGAAACAGGTTCCGCAAATTCTTTCTGCCCTTTCTGATCCCGGGCATCATATGACGCGAGTTTGAAACGCTTTGGATACTTTTCATTTTTTTGAAAAAATCCTGACCAGAGTTTTTCGGGTGAGAGTTTTTGCATTCTTTTTCTCTCCTGAGCTGCACTCAGGTTTCTGCAGCTTGTTCAGAATCTAGAGCAGGGAAACAGGTTCCGAAAACTTTTTCTGCCCTTTCGGATCTCGGGCATCATATGACGCCAGTTTCAGACGCTTTGGATACTTTTCATTTTTTTGAAAAAATCCTGACCCGCGGGTCACAGTTTTTGTCTTCTTTTTCTCTCCTGAGCTGCACTCAGGTTTCTGCAGCTTGTTCAGAATCTAGAGCAGGGAAACAGGTTCCGTAAACTTTTTCTGCCCTTTCAGATCTCGGGCATCATATGACGCGAGTTTGAGACGCTTTGGATACTTTTCATTTTTTTGAAAAAAACCTGACCCGCGGGTCAGAATTTTTGCCTTCTTTTTCTCTCCTGAGCTGCACTCAGGTTTCTGCAGCTTGTTCAGAATCTAGAGCACGGAAACAGGTTCCGTAAACTTTTTCTGCCGTTTTGGATCTCGGGCATCATATGACGCGAGGTTGAGATGCTTTGGATACTTTTCATTTTTTTGAAAAAATCCTGACCCGCGGGTCACAGTTTTTGTGTTCTTTATCTCTCCTGAGCTGCACTCAGGTTTCTGCAGCTTGTTCAGAATCTAGAGCAGGGAAACAGGTTCCGTAAACTTTTTCTGCCCTTTCGGATCTCGGGCATCATATGACGCGAGTTTGAGACGCTTTGGATACTTTTCATTTTTTTGAAAAAATCCTGACCCGCGGGTCAGAATTTTGCCTTCTTTTTCTCTCCTAAGCTGCACTCAGGTTTCTGCAGCTTGTTCAGAATCTAGAGCAGGGAAACAGGTTCCGCAAATTTTTTCTGCCCTTTCGGATCCCGGGCATCACATGACGCGAGTTTGAGAAGCTTTGGATACTTTTTATTTTTTTGAAAAAATCCTGACCCGCGGGTCACACTTTTTGTCTTCTTTTTCTCTCCTGAGCTGCACTCAGGTTTCTGCAGCTTCTTCAGGCAGTTTTTGCCTTCTTTTTCTCTCCTGAGCTGCACTCAGGTTTCTGCAGCTTGTTCAGAATCTAGAGCAGGGAAACAGGTTCCACAAACTTTTTCTGCCCTTTCAGATCTCGGGTATCATATGACGCGAGTTTGAGATGCTTTGGATACTTTTCATTTTTTTGAAAAAATCCTGACCCGCGGGTCAGAGTTTTTGCCTTCTTTTTCTCTCCTGAGCTGCACTCAGGTTTCTGCAGCTTGTTCAGAATCTAGAGCAGGGAAACAGGTTCTGGAAACTTTTTCTGCCCTTTCGGATCTCGGGCATCATATGACGCGAGTTTGAGACGCTTTGGATACTTTTCATTTTTTTGAAAAAATCCTGACCCGCGGGTCACACTTTTTGTCTTCTTTTTCTCTCCTGAGCTGCACTCAGGTTTCTGCAGCTTGTTCAGAATCTAGAGCAGGGAAACAGGTTCCGTAAACTTTTTCTGCCGTTTCGGATCTCGGGCATCATATGACGCCAGTTTCAGATGCTTTGGATACTTTTCATTTTTTTGAAAAAATCCTGACCCGCGGGTCACAGTTTTTGCCTTCTTTTTCTCTCCTGAGCTGCACTCAGGTTTCTGCAGCTTGTTCAGAATCTAGAGCAGGGAAACAGGTTTCACAAACTTTTTCTGCCCTTTCGGATCTCGGGCATCATATGACGTGAGTTTGAGATGCTTTGGATACTTTTCATTTTTTTGAAAAAATCCTGACCCGTGGGTCACAGTTTTTGCCTTCCTTTTCTCTCCTGAGCTGCACTCAGATTTCCGCAGCTTCTTCAGACAGTTTTTGCCTTCTTTTTCTCTCCTGAGCTGCACTCAGGTTTCTGCAGCTTGTTCAGAATCTAGAGCAGGGAAACAGGTTCCGCAAACTTTTTCTGCCCTTTCGGATCTCGGGCATCATATGACGCGAGTTTGAGACGCTTTGGATACTTTTCATTTTTTTGAAAAAATCCTGACCGGCAGGTCACAGTTTTTGCCTTCTTTTTCTCTCCTGAGCTGCACTCAGGTTTCTGCAGCTTGTTCAGAACCTAGAGCAGGGAAACAGGTTCCGCAAATTCTTTCTGCCCTTTCTGATCCCGGGCATCATATGACGCGAGTTTGAAACGCTTTGGATACTTTTCATTTTTTTGAAAAAATCCTGACCAGAGTTTTTCGGGTGAGAGTTTTTGCATTCTTTTTCTCTCCTGAGCTGCACTCAGGTTTCTGCAGCTTGTTCAGAATCTAGAGCAGGGAAACAGTTTCCGAAAACTTTTTCTGCCCTTTCGGATCTCGGGCATCATATGACGCGAGTTTGAGACACTTTGGAGACTTGTCATTTTTTTGAAAAAATCCTGACCCGCGGGTCACAGTTTTTGTCTTCTTTTTCTCTCCTGAGCTGCCCTCAGGTTTCTGCAGCTTGTTCAGAATCTAGAGCAGGGAAACAGGTTCCGTAAACTTTTTCTGCCCTTTCGGATCTCGGCCATCATATGACGCCAGTTTCAGATGCTTTGGATACTTTTCATTTTTTTGAAAAAATCCTGACCCGCGGGTCAGAGTTTTTGCCTTCTTTTTCTCTCCTCAGCTGCACTCAGGTTTCTGCAGCTTGTTCAGAATCTAGAGCAGGGAAACAGTTTCCGTAAACTTTTTCTGCCGTTTCGGATCTCGGGCATCACATGAAGCCAGTTTCAGATGCTTTGGATACTTTTCATTTTTTTGAAAAAATCCTGACCCGCGGGTCAGAGTTTTTGCCTTCTTTTTCTCTCCTGAGCTGCACTCAGGTTTCTGCAGCTTGTTCAGAATCTAGAGCAGGGAAACAGGTTTCACAAACTTTTTCTGCCCTTTCGGATCTCGGGCATCATATGACACGAGTTTGAGATGCTTTGTATACTTCTCATTTTTTTGAAAAAATCCTGACCCGCGGGTCACAGTTTTTGCCTTCCTTTTCTCTCCTGAGCTGCACTCAGATTTCTGCAGCTTCTTCAGACAGTTTTTGCCTTCTTTTTCTCTCCTGAGCTGCACTCAGGTTTCTGCAGCTTGTTCAGAATCTAGAGCAGGGAAACAGGTTCCGCAATTTTTTTCTGCCCTTTCGGATCTCGGGCATCATATGACGCGAGTTTGAGACGCTTTGGATACTTCCCATTTTTTTGAAAAAATCCTGACCCGCGGGTCACAGTTTTTGCCTTCTTTTTCTCTCCTGAGCTGCACTCAGGTTTCTGCAGCTTGTTCAGAATCTAGAGCAGGGAAAAAGGTTCCGCAAACTTTTTCTGCCCTTTCGGATCTCGGGCATCATATGACGCGAGTTTGAGACGCTTTGGATACTTTTCATTTTTTTGAAAAAATCCTGACTAGAGTTTTTCGGGTCAGAGTTTTTGCCTTCTTTTTCTCTCCTGAGCTGCACTCAGGTTTCTGCAGCTTGTTCAGAATCTAGAGCAGGGAAACAGGTTCCGTAAACTTTTTCTGCCCTTTCGGATCTCGGGCATCATATGACGCCAGTTTCAGACGCTTTGGATACTTTTCATTTTTTTGAAAAAATCCTGACCCGCGGGTCACAGTTTTTGTCTTCTTTTTCTCTCCTGAGCTGCACTCAGGTTTCTGCAGCTTGTTCAGAATCTAGAGCAGGGAAACAGGTTCCGTAAACTTTTTCTGCCCTTTCGGATCTCGGGCATCATATGACGCCAGTTTCAGACGCTTTGGATACTTTTCATTTTTTTGAAAAAATCCTGACCCGCGGGTCACAGTTTTTGTCTTCTTTTTCTCTCCTGAGCTGCACTCAGGTTTCTGCAGCTTGTTCAGAATCTAGAGCAGGGAAACAGGTTCCGTAAACTTTTTCTGCCGTTTCGGATCTCGGGCATCATATGACGCCAGTTTCAGATGCTTTGGATACTTTTCATTTTTTTGAAAAAATCCTGACCCGTAGGTCACAGTTTTTGCCTTCTTTTTCTCTCCTGAGCTGCACTCAGGTTTCTGCAGCTTGTTCAGAATCTAGAGCAGGGAAACAGGTTTCACAAACTTTTTCTGCCCTTTCGGATCTCGGGCATCATATGACGTGAGTTTGAGATGCTTTGGATACTTTTCATTTTTTTGAAAAAATCCTGACCCGTGGGTCACAGTTTTTGCCTTCCTTTTCTCTCCTGAGCTGCACTCAGATTTCCGCAGCTTCTTCAGACACTTTTTGCCTTCTTTTTCTCTCCTGAGCTGCACTCAGGTTTCTGCAGCTTGTTCAGAATCTAGAGCAGGGAAACAGGTTCCGCAAACTTTTTCTGCCCTTTCGGATCTCGGGCATCATATGACGCGAGTTTGAGACGCTTTGGATACTTTTCATTTTTTTGAAAAAATCCTGACCGGCAGGTCACAGTTTTTGCCTTCTTTTTCTCTCCTGAGCTGCACTCAGGTTTCTGCAGCTTGTTCAGAACCTAGAGCAGGGAAACAGGTTCTGCAAATTCTTTCTGCCCTTTCTGATCCCGGGCATCATATGACGCGAGTTTGAAACGCTTTGGATACTTTTCATTTTTTTGAAAAAATCCTGACCAGAGTTTTTCGGGTGAGAGTTTTTGCATTCTTTTTCTCTCCTGAGCTGCACTCAGGTTTCTGCAGCTTGTTCAGAATCTAGAGCAGGGAAACAGTTTCCGAAAACTTTTTCTGCCCTTTCGGATCTCGGGCATCATATGACGCGAGTTTGAGACACTTTGGAGACTTGTCATTTTTTTGAAAAAATCCTGACCCGCGGGTCACAGTTTTTGTCTTCTTTTTCTCTCCTGAGCTGCCCTCAGGTTTCTGCAGCTTGTTCAGAATCTAGAGCAGGGAAACAGGTTCCGTAAACTTTTTCTGCCCTTTCGGATCTCGGCCATCATATGACGCCAGTTTCAGATGCTTTGGATACTTTTCATTTTTTTGAAAAAATCCTGACCCGCGGGTCAGAGTTTTTGCCTTCTTTTTCTCTCCTCAGCTGCACTCAGGTTTCTGCAGCTTGTTCAGAATCTAGAGCAGGGAAACAGGTTCCGCAAACTTTTTCTGCCCTTTCGTATCTCGGGCATCATATGACGCGAGTTTGAGATGCTTTGGATACTTTTCATTTTTTGAAAAAATCCTGACCCGCGGGTCACAGTTTTTGCCTTCTTTTTCTCTCCTGAGCTGCACTCAGGTTTCTGCAGCTTGTTCAGAATCTAGAGCAGGGAAACAGGTTCCGCAAACTTTTTCTGCCCTTCCGGATCTCATGCATCATATGATGCGAGTTTGAGACGCTTTGGATACTTTTCATTTTTTTGAAAAAATCCTGACCCGCGGGTCAGAGTTTTTGCCTTCTTTTTCTCTCCTGAGCTGCACTCAGGTTTCTGCAGCTTGTTCAGAATCTAGAGCAGGGAAACAGGTTTCACAAACTTTTTCTGCCCTTTCGGATCTCGGGCATCATATGACGCGAGTTTGAGATGCTTTGGATACTTTTCATTTTTTTGAAAAAATCCTGACCCGCGGGTCACAGTTTTTGCCTTCCTTTTCTCTCCTGAGCTGCACTCAGATTTCTGCAACTTCTTCAGACAGTTTTTGCCTTCTTTTTCTCTCCTGAGCTGCACTCAGGTTTCTGCAGCTTTTTCAGAATCTAGAGCAGGGAAACAGGTTCCGCAAACTTTTTCTGCCCTTTCGGATCTCGGGCATCATATGACGCGAGTTTGAGATGCTTTGGATACTTCCCATTTTTTTGAAAAAATCCTGACCCGCGGGTCACAGTTTTTGCCTTCTTTTTCTCTCCTGAGCTGCACGCAGGTTTCTGCAGCCTGTTCAGAATCTAGAGCAGGGAAACAGGTTCCGAAAACTTTTCCTCCCCTTCCGGATCTCGGGCATCATATGACGCGAGTTTGAGACGCTTTGGATACTTTTCATTTTTTTGAAAAAATCCTGACCCGCGGGTCACAGTTTTTGTCTTCTTTTTCTCTCCTGAGCTGCACTCAGGTTTCTGCAGCTTGTTCAGAATCTAGAGCAGGGAAACAGGTTCCATAAACTTTTTCTACCGTTTCGGATCTCGGGCATCATATGACGCCAGTTTCAGATGCTTTGGATACTTTTCATTTTTTTGAAAAAATCCTGACCCGCGGGTCACAGTTTTTGCCTTCCTTTTCTTTCCTGAGCTGCACTCAGATTTCTGCATCTTCTTCAGACAGTTTTTGCCTTCTTTTTCTCTCCTGAGCTGCACTCAGGTTTCTGCAGCTTGTTCAGAATCTAGAGCAGGGAAACAGGTTCCGCAAATTCTTTCTGCCCTTTCTGATCTCGGGCATCATATGACGCGAGTTTGAAACGCTTTGGATACTTTTCATTTTTTTGAAAAAATCCTGACTAGAGTTTTTCGGGTCAGAGTTTTTGCATTCTTTTTCTCTCCTGAGCTGCACTCAGGTTTCTGCAGCTTGTTCAGAATCTAGAGCAGGGAAACAGTTTCCGTAAACTTTTTCTGCCGTTTCGGATCTCGGGCATCACATGATGCCAGTTTCAGATGCTTTGGATACTTCTCATTTTTTTGAAAAAATCCTGACCCGCGGGTCACAGTTTTTGCCTTCCTTTTCTCTCCTGAGCTGCACTCAGATTTCTGCAGCTTCTTCAGACAGTTTTTGCCTTCTTTTTCTCTCCTGAGTTGCACTCAGGTTTCTGCAGCTTGTTCAGAATCTAGAGCAGGGAAACAGGTTCCGCAATTTTTTTCTGCCCTTTCGGATCTCGGGCATCATATGACGCGAGTTTGAGACGCTTTGGATACTTCCCATTTTTTTGAAAAAATCCTGACCCGCGGGTCACAGTTTTTGCCTTCTTTTTCTCTCCTGAGCTGCACTCAGGTTTCTGCAGCTTGTTCAGAATCTAGAGCAGGGAAAAAGGTTCCGCAAACTTTTTCTGCCCTTTCGGATCTCGGGCATCATATGACGCGAGTTTGAGACGCTTTGGATACTTTTCATTTTTTTGAAAAAATCTGACTAGAGTTTTTCGGGTCAGAGTTTTTGCCTTCTTTTTCTCTCCTGAGCTGCACTCAGGTTTCTGCAGCTTGTTCAGAATCTAGAGCAGGGAAACAGGTTCCGTAAACTTTTTCTGCCCTTTCGGATCTCGGGCATCATATGACGCCAGTTTCAGACGCTTTGGATACTTTTCATTTTTTTGAAAAAATCCTGACCCGCGGGTCACAGTTTTTGTCTTCTTTTTCTCTCCTGAGCTGCCTCAGGTTTCTGCAGCTTGTTCAGAATCTAGAGCAGGGAAACAGGTTCCGTAAACTTTTTCTGCCCTTTCGGATCTCGGGCATCATATGACGCCAGTTTCAGACGCTTTGGATACTTTTCATTTTTTTGAAAAAATCCTGACCCGCGGGTCACAGTTTTTGTCTTCTTTTTCTCTCCTGAGCTGCACTCAGGTTTCTGCAGCTTGTTCAGAATCTAGAGCAGGGAAACAGGTTCCGTAAACTTTTTCTGCCGTTTCGGATCTCGGGCATCATATGACGCCAGTTTCAGATGCTTTGGATACTTTTCATTTTTTTGAAAAAATCCTGACCCGTAGGTCACAGTTTTTGCCTTCTTTTTCTCTCCTGAGCTGCACTCAGGTTTCTGCAGCTTGTTCAGAATCTAGAGCAGGGAAACAGGTTTCACAAACTTTTTCTGCCCTTTCGGATCTCGGGCATCATATGACGTGAGTTTGAGATGCTTTGGATACTTTTCATTTTTTTGAAAAAATCCTGACCCGCGGGTCACAGTTTTTGCCTTCCTTTTCTCTCCTGAGCTGCACTCAGATTTCCGCAGCTTCTTCAGACAGTTTTTGCCTTCTTTTTCTCTCCTGAGCTGCACTCAGGTTTCTGCAGCTTGTTCAGAATCTAGAGCAGGGAAACAGGTTCCGCAAACTTTTTCTGCCCTTTCGGATCTCGGGCATCATATGACGCGAGTTTGAGACGCTTTGGATACTTTTCATTTTTTTGAAAAAATCCTGACCGGCAGGTCACAGGTTTTGCCTTCTTTTTCTCTCCTGAGCTGCACTCAGGTTTCTGCAGCTTGTTCAGAATCTAGAGCAGGGAAACAGGTTCCGCAAATTCTTTCTGCCCTTTCTGATCCCGGGCATCATATGACGCGAGTTTGAAACGCTTTGGATACTTTTCATTTTTTTGAAAAAATCCTGACCAGAGTTTTTCGGGTGAGAGTTTTTGCATTCTTTTTCTCTCCTGAGCTGCACTCAGGTTTCTGCAGCTTGTTCAGAATCTAGAGCAGGGAAACAGGTTCCGTAAACTTTTTCTGCCCTTTCGGATCTCGGCCATCATATGACGCCAGTTTCAGATGCTTTGGATACTTTTCATTTTTTTGAAAAAATCCTGACCCGCGGGTCAGAGTTTTTGCCTTCTTTTTCTCTCCTCAGCTGCACTCAGGTTTCTGCAGCTTGTTCAGAATCTAGAGCAGGGAAACAGGTTCCGCAAACTTTTTCTGCCCTTTCGGATCTCGGGCATCATATGACGTGAGTTTGAGATGCTTTGGATACTTTTCATTTTTTGAAAAAATCCTGACCCGCGGGTCACAGTTTTTGCCTTCTTTTTCTCTCCTGAGCTGCACTCAGGTTTCTGCAGCTTGTTCAGAATCTAGAGCAGGGAAACAGGTTCCGCAAACTTTTCCTGCCCTTTCGGATCTCGGGCATCATATGACGCGAGTTTGAGACGCTTTGGATACTTTTCATTTTTTTGAAAAAATCCTGACCCGCGGGTCACAGTTTTTGTCTTCTTTTTCTCTCCTGAGCTGCACTCAGGTTTCTGCAGCTTGTTCAGAATCTAGAGCAGGGAAACAGGTTCCGTAAACTTTTTCTGCCCTTTCGGATCTCGGCCATCATATGACGCCAGTTTCAGATGCTTTGGATACTTTTCATTTTTTTGAAAAAATCCTGACCCGCGGGTCAGAGTTTTTGCCTTCTTTTTCTCTCCTCAGCTGCACTCAGGTTTCTGCAGCTTGTTCAGAATCTAGAGCAGGGAAACAGGTTCCGCAAACTTTTTCTGCCCTTTCGGATCTCGGGCATCATATGACGTGAGTTTGAGATGCTTTGGATACTTTTCATTTTTTGAAAAAATCCTGACCCGCGGGTCACAGTTTTTGCCTTCTTTTTCTCTCCTGAGCTGCACTCAGGTTTCTGCAGCTTGTTCAGAAACTAGAGCAGGGAAACAGGTTCCGCAAACTTTTCCTGCCCTTTCGGATCTCGGGCATCATATGACGCGAGTTTGAGACGCTTTGGATACTATTCATTTTTTTGAAAAAATCCTGACCCGCGGGTCACAGTTTTTGTCTTCTTTTTCTCTCCTGAGCTGCACTCAGGTTTCTGCAGCTTGTTCAGAATCTAGAGCAGGGAAACAGGTTCCGTAAACTTTTTCTGCCGTTTCGGATCTCGGGCATCATATGACGCCAGTTTCAGACGCTTTGGATACTTTTCATTTTTTTGAAAAAATCCTGACCCGCGGGTCACAGTTTTTGTCTTCTTTTTCTCTCCTGAGCTGCACTCAGGTTTCTGCAGCTTGTTCAGAATCTAGAGCAGGGAAACAGGTTCCGTAAACTTTTTCTGCCGTTTCGGATCTCGGGCATCATATGACGCCAGTTTCAGATGCTTTGGATACTTTTCATTTTTTTGAAAAAATCCTGACCCGCGGGTCACAGTTTTTGCCTTCTTTTTCTCTCCTGAGCTGCACTCAGGTTTCTGCAGCTTGTTCAGAATCTAGAGCCGGGAAACAGGTTTCACAAACTTTTTCTGCCCTTTCGGATCTCGGGCATCATATGACGTGAGTTTGAGATGCTTTGGATACTTTTCATTTTTTTGAAAAAATCCTGACCCGTGGGTCACAGTTTTTGCCTTCCTTTTCTCTCCTGAGCTGCACTCAGATTTCCGCAGCTTCTTCAGACAGTTTTTGCCTTCTTTTTCTCTCCTGAGCTGCACTCAGGTTTCTGCAGCTTGTTCAGAATCTAGAGCAGGGAAACAGGTTCCGCAAACTTTTTCTGCCCTTTCGGATCTCGGGCATCATATGACGCGAGTTTGAGACGCTTTGGATACTTTTCATTTTTTTGAAAAAATCCTGACCGGCAGGTCACAGTTTTTGCCTTCTTTTTCTCTCCTGAGCTGCACTCAGGTTTCTGCAGCTTGTTCAGAATCTAGAGCAGGGAAACAGGTTCCGCAAATTCTTTCTGCCCTTTCTGATCCCGGGCATCATATGACGCGAGTTTGAAACGCTTTGGATACTTTTCATTTTTTTGAAAAAATCCTGACCAGAGTTTTTCGGGTGAGAGTTTTTGCATTCTTTTTCTCTCCTGAGCTGCACTCAGGTTTCTGCAGCTTGTTCAGAATCTAGAGCAGGGAAACAGGTTCCGTAAACTTTTTCTGCCCTTTCGGATCTCGGCCATCATATGACGCCAGTTTCAGATGCTTTGGATACTTTTCATTTTTTTGAAAAAATCCTGACCCGCGGGTCAGAGTTTTTGCCTTCTTTTTCTCTCCTCAGCTGCACTCAGGTTTCTGCAGCTTGTTCAGAATCTAGAGCAGGGAAACAGGTTCCGCAAACTTTTTCTGCCCTTTCGGATCTCGGGCATCATATGACGTGAGTTTGAGATGCTTTGGATACTTTTCATTTTTTGAAAAAATCCTGACCCGCGGGTCACAGTTTTTGCCTTCTTTTTCTCTCCTGAGCTGCACTCAGGTTTCTGCAGCTTGTTCAGAATCTAGAGCAGGGAAACAGGTTCCGCAAACTTTTCCTGCCCTTTCGGATCTCGGGCATCATATGACGCGAGTTTGAGACGCTTTGGATACTTTTCATTTTTTTGAAAAAATCCTGACCCGCGGGTCACAGTTTTTGTCTTCTTTTTCTCTCCTGAGCTGCACTCAGGTTTCTGCAGCTTGTTCAGAATCTAGAGCAGGGAAACAGGTTCCGTAAACTTTTTCTGCCCTTTCGGATCTCGGCCATCATATGACGCCAGTTTCAGATGCTTTGGATACTTTTCATTTTTTTGAAAAAATCCTGACCCGCGGGTCAGAGTTTTTGCCTTCTTTTTCTCTCCTCAGCTGCACTCAGGTTTCTGCAGCTTGTTCAGAATCTAGAGCAGGGAAACAGGTTCCGCAAACTTTTTCTGCCCTTTCGGATCTCGGGCATCATATGACGTGAGTTTGAGATGCTTTGGATACTTTTCATTTTTTGAAAAAATCCTGACCCGCGGGTCACAGTTTTTGCCTTCTTTTTCTCTCCTGAGCTGCACTCAGGTTTCTGCAGCTTGTTCAGAATCTAGAGCAGGGAAACAGGTTCCGCAAACTTTTCCTGCCCTTTCGGATCTCGGGCATCATATGACGCGAGTTTGAGACGCTTTGGATACTATTCATTTTTTTGAAAAAATCCTGACCCGCGGGTCACAGTTTTTGTCTTCTTTTTCTCTCCTGAGCTGCACTCAGGTTTCTGCAGCTTGTTCAGAATCTAGAGCAGGGAAACAGGTTCCGTAAACTTTTTCTGCCGTTTCGGATCTCGGGCATCATATGACGCCAGTTTCAGACGCTTTGGATACTTTTCATTTTTTTGAAAAAATCCTGACCCGCGGGTCACAGTTTTTGTCTTCTTTTTCTCTCCTGAGCTGCACTCAGGTTTCTGCAGCTTGTTCAGAATCTAGAGCAGGGAAACAGGTTCCGTAAACTTTTTCTGCCGTTTCGGATCTCGGGCATCATATGACGCCAGTTTCAGATGCTTTGGATACTTTTCATTTTTTTGAAAAAATCCTGACCCGCGGGTCACAGTTTTTGCCTTCTTTTTCTCTCCTGAGCTGCACTCAGGTTTCTGCAGCTTGTTCAGAATCTAGAGCCGGGAAACAGGTTTCACAAACTTTTTCTGCCCTTTCGGATCTCGGGCATCATATGACGTGAGTTTGAGATGCTTTGGATACTTTTCATTTTTTTGAAAAAATCCTGACCCGTGGGTCACAGTTTTTGCCTTCCTTTTCTCTCCTGAGCTGCACTCAGATTTCCGCAGCTTCTTCAGACAGTTTTTGCCTTCTTTTTCTCTCCTGAGCTGCACTCAGGTTTCTGCAGCTTGTTCAGAATCTAGAGCAGGGAAACAGGTTCCGCAAACTTTTTCTGCCCTTTCGGATCTCGGGCATCATATGACGCGAGTTTGAGACGCTTTGGATACTTTTCATTTTTTTGAAAAAATCCTGACCGGCAGGTCACAGTTTTTGCCTTCTTTTTCTCTCCTGAGCTGCACTCAGGTTTCTGCAGCTTGTTCAGAACCTAGAGCAGGGAAACAGGTTCCGCAAATTCTTTCTGCCCTTTCTGATCCCGGGCATCATATGACGCGAGTTTGAAACGCTTTGGATACTTTTCATTTTTTTGAAAAAATCCTGACCAGAGTTTTTCGGGTGAGAGTTTTTGCATTCTTTTTCTCTCCTGAGCTGCACTCAGGTTTCTGCAGCTTGTTCAGAATCTAGAGCAGGGAAACAGGTTCCGAAAACTTTTTCTGCCCTTTCGGATCTCGGGCATCATATGACGCGAGTTTGAGACACTTTGGAGACTTGTCATTTTTTTGAAAAAATCCTGACCCGCGGGTCACAGTTTTTGTCTTCTTTTTCTCTCCTGAGCTGCCCTCAGGTTTCTGCAGCTTGTTCAGAATCTAGAGCAGGGAAACAGGTTCCGTAAACTTTTTCTGCCCTTTCGGATCTCGGCCATCATATGACGCCAGTTTCAGATGCTTTGGATACTTTTCATTTTTTTGAAAAAATCCTGACCCGCGGGTCAGAGTTTTTGCCTTCTTTTTCTCTCCTCAGCTGCACTCAGGTTTCTGCAGCTTGTTCAGAATCTAGAGCAGGGAAACAGGTTCCGCAAACTTTTTCTGCCCTTTCGGATCTCGGGCATCATATGACGCGAGTTTGAGATGCTTTGGATACTTTTCATTTTTTGAAAAAATCCTGACCCGCGGGTCACAGTTTTTGCCTTCTTTTTCTCTCCTGAGCTGCACTCAGGTTTCTGCAGCTTGTTCAGAATCTAGAGCAGGGAAACAGGTTCCGCAAACTTTTTCTGCCCTTCCGGATCTCATGCATCATATGATGCGAGTTTGAGACGCTTTGGATACTTTTCATTTTTTTGAAAAAATCCTGACCCGCGGGTCAGAGTTTTTGCCTTCTTTTTCTCTCCTGAGCTGCACTCAGGTTTCTGCAGCTTGTTCAGAATCTAGAGCAGGGAAACAGGTTTCACAAACTTTTTCTGCCCTTTCGGATCTCGGGCATCATATGACGCGAGTTTGAGATGCTTTGGATACTTTTCATTTTTTTGAAAAAATCCTGACCCGCGGGTCACAGTTTTTGCCTTCCTTTTCTCTCCTGAGCTGCACTCAGATTTCTGCAACTTCTTCAGACAGTTTTTGCCTTCTTTTTCTCTCCTGAGCTGCACTCAGGTTTCTGCAGCTTGTTCAGAATCTAGAGCAGGGAAACAGGTTCCGCAAACTTTTTCTGCCCTTTCGGATCTCGGGCATCATATGACGCGAGTTTGAGATGCTTTGGATACTTCCCATTTTTTTGAAAAAATCCTGACCCGCGGGTCACAGTTTTTGCCTTCTTTTTCTCTCCTGAGCTGCACGCAGGTTTCTGCAGCCTGTTCAGAATCTAGAGCAGGGAAACAGGTTCCGAAAACTTTTCCTCCCCTTCCGGATCTCGGGCATCATATGACGCGAGTTTGAGACGCTTTGGATACTTTTCATTTTTTTGAAAAAATCCTGACCCGCGGGTCACAGTTTTTGCCTTCTTTTTCTCTCCTGAGCTGCACTCAGGTTTCTGCAGCTTGTTCAGAATCTAGAGCAGGGAAACAGGTTCCGCAAATTCTTTCTGCCCTTTCTGATCTCGGGCATCATATGACGCGAGTTTGAAACGCTTTGGATACTTTTCATTTTTTTGAAAAAATCCTGACTAGAGTTTTTCGGGTCAGAGTTTTTGCATTCTTTTTCTCTCCTGAGCTGCACTCAGGTTTCTGCAGCTTGTTCAGAATCTAGAGCAGGGAAACAGTTTCCGTAAACTTTTTCTGCCGTTTCGGATCTCGGGCATAACATGATGCCAGTTTCAGATGCTTTGGATACTTTTCATTTTTTTGAAAAAATCCTGACCCGCGGGTCAGAGTTTTTGCCTTCTTTTTCTCTCCTGAGCTGCACTCAGGTTTCTGCAGCTTGTTCAGAATCTAGAGCAGGGAAACAGGTTTCACAAACTTTTTCTGCCCTTTCGGATCTCGGGCATCATATGACACGAGTTTGAGATGCTTTGTATACTTCTCATTTTTTTGAAAAAATCCTGACCCGCGGGTCACAGTTTTTGCCTTCCTTTTCTCTCCTGAGCTGCACTCAGATTTCTGCAGCTTCTTCAGACAGTTTTTGCCTTCTTTTTCTCTCCTGAGCTGCACTCAGGTTTCTGCAGCTTGTTCAGAATCTAGAGCAGGGAAACAGGTTCCGCAAATTCTTTCTGCCCTTTCTGATCTCGGGCATCATATGACGTGAGTTTGAAACGCTTTGGATGCTTTTCATTTTTTTGAAAAAATCCTGACCAGATTTTTTCGGGTCAGAGTTTTTGCATTCTTTTCCTCTCCTGAGCTGCACTCAGGTTTCTGCAGCTTGTTCAGAATCTAGAGCAGGGAAACAGGTTCCGCAAACTTTTTCTGCCCTTTCGGATCTCGGGCATCATATGATGCGATTTTGAGACGCTATGGATACTTTTCATTTTTTTGAAAAAATCCTGACCCGCGGGTCACAATTTTTGCCTTCTTTTTCTCTCCTGAGCTGCACTCAGGTTTCTGCAGCTTGTTCAGAATCTAGAGCAGGGAAACAGGTTCCGCAAATTCCTTCTGCCCTTTCTGATCTCGGGCATCATATGACGTGAGTTTGAAACGCTTTGGATGCTTTTCATTTTTTTGAAAAAATCCTGACCAGAGTTTTTCGGGTCAGAGTTTTTGCATTCTTTTCCTCTCCTGAGCTGCACTCAGGTTTCTGCAGCTTGTTCAGAATCTAGAGCAGGGAAACAGGTTCCGCAAACTTTTTCTGCCCTTTCGGATCTCGGGCATCATATGATGAGATTTTGAGACGCTATGGATACTTTTCATTTTTTTGAAAAAATCCTGACCCGCGGGTCACAGTTTTTGCCTTCTTTTTCTCTGCTGAGCTACACTCAGGTTTCTGCAGCTTGTTCAGAATCTAGAGCAGGGAAACAGGTTCCGCAAACTTTTTCTGCCCTTTCGGATCTCGGGCATCATATGACGTGAGTTTGAGACGCTTTGGAAACTTTTCATTTTTTTGAAAAAATCCTGACCCGCGGGTCACAGTTTTTGCCTTCTTTTTCTCTCCTGAGCTGCACTCAGGTTTCTGCAGCTTGTTCAGAATCTAGAGCAGGGAAACAGGTTCCACAAATTCTTTCTGCCCTTTCTGATCTCGGGCATCATATGACGCAAGTTTGAGACGCTTTGGATACTTTTCATTTTTTTGAAAAAATCCTGACCAGAGTTTTTCGGGACAGAGTTTTTGCATTCTTTTTCTCTCCTGAGCTGCACTCAGGTTTCTGCAGCTTGTTCAGAATCCAGAGCAGGGAAACAGGTTCCGCAATTTTTTTCTGCCCTTTCGGATCTCGGGCATCATATGACGCGAGTCTGAGACGCTTTGGATACTTCCCATTTTTTTGAAAAAATCCTGACCCGCGGGTCACAGTTTTTGCCTTCTTTTTCTCTCCTGAGCTGCACTCAGGTTTCTGCAGCTTGTTCAGAATCTAGAGCAGGGAAACAGGTTCCGCAAACTTTTTCTGCCCTTTCGGATCTCGGGCATCATATGATGTGAGTTTGAGACGCTTTGGAAACTTTTCATTTTTTTGAAAAAATCCTGAGAGTATTTGCCTTCTTTTTCTCTCCTGAGCTGCACTCAGGTTTCTGCAGCTTGTTCAGAATCTAGAGCAGGGAAACAGGTTCCGCAAAATTTTTCTGCCCTTTCGGATCTTGGGCATCATATGACGCGAGTTTGAGACGCTTTGGATACTTTTCATTTTTTTGAAAAAATCCTGACCCGCGGGTCACAATTTTTGCCTTCTTTTTCTCTCCTGAGCTGCACTCAGGTTTCTGCAGCTTGTTCAGAATCTAGAGCAGGGAAACAGGTTCCGCAAATTCTTTCTGCCCTTTCTGATCTCGGGCATCATATGACGCGAGTTTGAGACGCTTTGGATACTTTTCATTTTTTTGAAAAAATCCTGACCAGAGTTTTTCGGGTCAGAGTTTTTGCCTTCTTTTTCTCTCCTGAGCTGCACTCAGGTTTCTGCAGCTTGTTCAGAATCTAGAGCAGGGAAACAGGTTCCGCAAACTTTTTCTGCCCTTTCGGATCTCATGCATCATATGATGCGAGTTTGAGACGCTTTGGATACTTTTCATTTTTTTAAAAAATCCTGACCCGCGAGTCAGAGTTTTTGCCTTGTTTTTCTCTCCTGAGCTGCACTCAGGTTTCTGCAGCTTGTTCAGAATCTAGAGCAGGGAAACAGGTTCTGCAAACTTTTCCTGCCCTTTCGGATATCGGGCATCATATGACGCGAGTTTGAGACGCTTTGAATACTTCCCATTTTTTTGAAAAAATCCTGACCCGCGGGTCCCAGTTTTTGCCTTCTTTTTCTCTCCTGAGCTGCAAGCAGGTTTCTGCAGCTTGTTCAGAATCTAGAGCAGGGAAACAGGTTCCGCAAACTTTTTCTGCCCTTTCGGATCTTGGGCATCATATGACGCGAGTTTGAGACGCTTTGGATACTTTTCATTTTTTTGAAAAAATCCTGACCCGCGGGTCACAATTTTTGCCTTCTTTTTCTCTCCTGAGCTGCACTCAGGTTTCTGCAGCTTGTTTAGAATCTAGAGCAGGGAAACAGGTTCCGTAAACTTTTTCTGCCGTTTCGTATCTCGGGCATCATATGACGCGAGTTTGAGATGCTTTGGATACTTTTCATTTTTTTGAAAAAATCCTGACCCGCGGTTCACAGTTTTTGCCTTCCTTTTCTCTCCTGAGCTGCACTCAGATTTCTGCAGCTTCTTCAGACAGTTTTTGCCTTCTTTTTCTCTCCTGAGCTGCACTCAGGTTTCTGCAGCTTGTTCAGAATCTAGAGCAGGGAAACAGGTTCCGCAAATTCTTTCTGCCCTTTCTGATCTCGGGCATCATATGACGTGAGTTTGAAACGCTTTGGATGCTTTTCATTTTTTTGAAAAAATCCTGACCAGATTTTTTCGTGTCAGAGTTTTTGCATTCTTTTCCTCTCCTGAGCTGCACTCAGGTTTCTGCAGCTTGTTCAGAATCTAGAGCAGGGAAACAGGTTCCGCAAACTTTTTCTGCCCTTTCGGATCTCGGGCATCATATGATGCGATTTTGAGACGCTATGGATACTTTTCATTTTTTTGAAAAAATCCTGACCCGCGGGTCACAATTTTTGCCTTCTTTTTCTCTCCTGAGCTGCACTCAGGTTTCTGCAGCTTGTTCAGAATCTAGAGCAGGGAAACAGGTTCCGCAAATTCCTTCTGCCCTTTCTGATCTCGGGCATCATATGACGTGAGTTTGAAACGCTTTGGATGCTTTTCATTTTTTTGAAAAAATCCTGACCAGAGTTTTTCGGGTCAGAGTTTTTGCATTCTTTTCCTCTCCTGAGCTGCACTCAGGTTTCTGCAGCTTGTTCAGAATCTAGAGCAGGGAAACAGGTTCCGCAAACTTTTTCTGCCCTTTCGGATCTCGGGCATCATATGATGAGATTTTGAGACGCTATGGATACTTTTCATTTTTTTGAAAAAATCCTGACCCGCGGGTCACAGTTTTTGCCTTCTTTTTCTCTGCTGAGCTACACTCAGGTTTCTGCAGCTTGTTCAGAATCTAGAGCAGGGAAACAGGTTCCGCAAACTTTTTCTGCCCTTTCGGATCTCGGGCATCATATGACGTGAGTTTGAGACGCTTTGGAAACTTTTCATTTTTTTGAAAAAATCCTGACCCGCGGGTCACAGTTTTTGCCTTCTTTTTCTCTCCTGAGCTGCACTCAGGTTTCTGCAGCTTGTTCAGAATCTGGAGCAGGGAAACAGGTTCCGCAAATTCTTTCTGCCCTTTCTGATCTCGGGCATCATATGACGCAAGTTTGAGACGCTTTGGATACTTTTCATTTTTTTGAAAAAATCCTGACCAGAGTTTTTCGGGACAGAGTTTTTGCATTCTTTTTCTCTCCTGAGCTGCACTCAGGTTTCTGCAGCTTGTTCAGAATCCAGAGCAGGGAAACAGGTTCCGCAATTTTTTTCTGCCCTTTCGGATCTCGGGCATCATATGACGCGAGTCTGAGACGCTTTGGATACTTCCCATTTTTTTGAAAAAATCCTGACCCGCGGGTCACAGTTTTTGCCTTCTTTTTCTCTCCTGAGCTGCACTCAGGTTTCTGCAGCTTGTTCAGAATCTAGAGCAGGGAAACAGGTTCCGCAAACTTTTTCTGCCCTTTCGGATCTCGGGCATCATATGATGTGAGTTTGAGACGCTTTGGAAACTTTTCATTTTTTTGAAAAAATCCTGACCAGAGTTTTTCGGGTCAGAGTTTTTGCCTTCTTTTTCTCTCCTGAGCTGCACTCAGGTTTCTGCAGCTTGTTCAGAATCTAGAGCAGGGAAACAGGTTCCGCAAACTTTTTCTGCCCTTTCGGATCTCATGCATCATATGATGCGAGTTTGAGACGCTTTGGATACTTTTCATTTTTTAAAAAAATCCTGACCCGCGAGTCAGAGTTTTTGCCTTGTTTTTCTCTCCTGAGCTGCACTCAGGTTTCTGCAGCTTGTTCAGAATCTAGAGCAGGGAAACAGGTTCTGCAAACTTTTCCTGCCCTTTCGGATATCGGGCATCATATGACGCGAGTTTGAGACGCTTTGAATACTTCCCATTTTTTTGAAAAAATCCTGACCCGCGGGTCCCAGTTTTTGCCTTCTTTTTCTCTCCTGAGCTGCAAGCAGGTTTCTGCAGCTTGTTCAGAATCTAGAGCAGGGAAACAGGTTCCGCAAACTTTTTTTGCCCTTTCGGATCTTGGGCATCATATGACGCGAGTTTGAGACGCTTTGGATACTTTTCATTTTTTTGAAAAAATCCTGACCCGCGGGTCACAATTTTTGCCTTCTTTTTCTCTCCTGAGCTGCACTCAGGTTTCTGCAGCTTGTTTAGAATCTAGAGCAGGGAAACAGGTTCCGTAAACTTTTTCTGCCGTTTCGGATCTCGGGCATCATATGACGCGAGTTTGAGATGCTTTGGATACTTTTCATTTTTTTGAAAAAATCCTGACCCGCGGGTCACAGTTTTTGCCTTCCTTTTCTCTCCTGAGCTGCACTCAGATTTCTGCAGCTTCTTCAGACAGTTTTTGCCTTCTTTTTCTCTCCTGAGCTGCACTCAGGTTTCTGCAGCTTGTTCAGAATCTAGAGCAGGGAAACAGGTTCCGCAAATTCTTTCTGCCCTTTCTGATCTCGGGCACCATATGACGCAAGTTTGAGACGCTTTGGATACTTTTCATTTTTTTGAAAAAATCCTGACCAGAGTTTTTCGGGTCAGAGTTTTTGCATTCTTTTTCTCTCCTGAGCTGCACTCAGGTTTCTGCAGCTTGTTCAGAATCTAGAGCAGGGAAACAGGTTCCGCAATTTTTTTCTGCCCTTTCGGATCTCGGGCATCATATGACGCGAGTCTGATATGCTTTGGATACTTCCCATTTTTTTGAAAAAATCCTGACCCGCGGGTCACAGTTTTTGCCTTCTTTTTCTCTCCTGAGCTGCACTCAGGTTTCTGCAGCTTGTTCAGAATCTAGAGCAGGGAAACAGGTTCTGCAAACTTTTTCTGCCCTTTCGGATCTCGGGCATCATATGACGTGAGTTTGAGACGCTTTGGAAACTTTTCATTTTTTTGAAAAAATCCTGAGAGTTTTTGCCTTCTTTTTCTCTCCTGAGCTGCACTCAGGTTTCTGCAGCTTGTTCAGAATCTAGAGCAGGGAAACAGGTTCCGCAAAATTTTTCTGCCCTTTCGGATTTCGGGCATCATATGACGCGAGTTTGAGACGCTTTGGATACTTTTCATTTTTTTGAAAAAATCCTGACCCGCGGGTCACAATTTTTGCCTTCTTTTTCTCTCCTGAGCTGCACTCAGGTTTCTGCAGCTTGTTCAGAATCTAGAGCAGGGAAACAGGTTCCGCAAATTCTTTCTGCCCTTTCTGATCTCGGGCATCATATGACGCGAGTTTGAGACGCTTTGGATACTTTTCATTTTTTTGAAAAAATCCTGACCAGAGTTTTTCGGGTCAGAGTTTTTGCCTTCTTTTTCTCTCCTGAGCTGCACTCAGGTTTCTGCTGCTTGTTCAGAATCTTGAGCAGGGAAACAGGTTCCGCAAACTTTTCCTGCCCTTTCGGATCTCGGGCATCATATGACGCGAGTTTGAGACGCTTTGAATACTTCCCATTTTTTTGAAAAAATCCTGACCCGCGGGTCCCAGTTTTTGCCTTCTTTTTCTCTCCTGAGCTGCACGCAGGTTTCTGCAGCTTGTTCAGAATCTAGAGCAGGGAAACAGGTTCCGCAAAATTTTTCTGCCCTTTCGGATCTTGGGCATCATATGACGTGAGTTTGAGACGCTTTGGATACTTTTCATTTTTTTGAAAAAATCCTGACCCGCGGGTCACAATTTTTGCCTTCTTTTTCTCTCCTGAGCTGCACTCAGGTTTCTGCAGCTTGTTCAGATTCTAGAGCAGGGAAACAGGTTCCGCAAATTCCTTCTGCCCTTTCTGATCTCGGGCATCATATGACGTGAGTTTGAAACGCTTTGGATGCTTTTCATTTTTTTGAAAAAATCCAGACCAGAGTTTTTCGGGTCAGAGTTTTTGCATTCTTTTCTCTCCTGAGCTGCACTCAGGTTTCTGCAGCTTGTTCAGAATCTAGAGCAGGGAAACAGGTTCCGCAAACTTTTTCTGCCCTTTCGGATCTCGGGCATCATATGATGCGATTTTGAGACGCTATGGATACTTTTCATTTTTTTGAAAAAATCCTGACCCGCGGGTCACAGTTTTTGCCTTCTTTTTCTCTGCTGAGCTACACTCAGGTTTCTGCAGCTTGTTCAGAATCTAGAGCAGGGAAACAGGTTCCGCAAACTTTTTCTGCCCTTTCGGATCTCATGCATCATATGATGCGAGTTTGAGACGCTTTGGATACTTTTCATTTTTTTGAAAAAATCCTGACCAGACTTTTTCGGGACAGAGTTTTTGCCTTCTTTTTCTCTCCTGAGCTGCACTCAGGTTTCTGCAGCTTGTTCAGAATCTAGAGCAGGGAAACAGGTTCCGCAAACTTTTTCTGCCCTTTCGGATCTCGGGCATCATATGACGTGAGTTTGAGACGCTTTGGAAACTTTTCATTTTTTTGAAAAAATCCTGAGAGTTTTTGCCTTCTTTTTCTCTCCTGAGCTGCACTCAGGTTTCTGCAGCTTGTTCAGAATCTAGAGCAGGGAAACAGGTTCCGCAAAATTTTTCTGCCCTTTCGGATCTTGGGCATCATATGACGCGAGTTTGAGACGCTTTGGATACTTTTCATTTTTTTGAAAAAATCCTGACCCGCGGGTCACAATTTTTGCCTTCTTTTTCTCTCCTGAGCTGCACTCAGGTTTCTGCAGCTTGTTCAGAATCTAGAGCAGGGAAACAGGTTCCGCAAATTCTTTCTGCCCTTTCTGATCTCGGGCATCATATGACGCGAGTTTGAGACGCTTTGGATACTTTTCATTTTTTTGAAAAAATCCTGACCAGAGTTTTTCGGGTCAGAGTTTTTGCCTTCTTTTTCTCTCCTGAGCTGCACTCAGGTTTCTGCAGCTTGTTCAGAATCTAGAGCAGGGAAACAGGTTCCGCAAACTTTTTCTGCCCTTTCGGATCTCATGCATCATATGATGCGAGTTTGAGACGCTTTGGATACTTTTCATTTTTTAAAAAAATCCTGACCCGCGAGTCAGAGTTTTTGCCTTGTTTTTCTCTCCTGAGCTGCACTCAGGTTTCTGCAGCTTGTTCAGAATCTAGAGCAGGGAAACAGGTTCCGCAAACTTTTCCTGCCCTTTCGGATCTCGGGCATCATATGACGCGAGTTTGAGACGCTTTGAATACTTCCCATTTTTTTGAAAAAATCCTGACCCGCGGGTCCCAGTTTTTGCCTTCTTTTTCTCTCCTGAGCTGCAAGCAGGTTTCTGCAGCTTGCTCAGAATCTAGAGCAGGGAAACAGGTTCCGCAAAATTTTTCTGCCCTTTCGGATCTTGGGCATCATATGACGCGAGTTTGAGACGCTTTGGATACTTTTCATTTTTTTGAAAAAATCCTGACCCGCGGGTCACAATTTTTGCCTTCTTTTTCTCTCCTGAGCTGCACTCAGGTTTCTGCAGCTTGTTTAGAATCTAGAGCAGGGAAACAGGTTCCGTAAACTTTTTCTGCCGTTTCGGATCTCGGGCATCATATGACGCGAGTTTGAGATGCTTTGGATACTTTTCATTTTTTTGAAAAAATCCTGACCCGCGGGTCACAGTTTTTGCCTTCCTTTTCTCTCCTGAGCTGCACTCAGATTTCTGCAGCTTCTTCAGACAGTTTTTGCCTTCTTTTTCTCTCCTGAGCTGCACTCAGGTTTCTGCAGCTTGTTCAGAATCTAGAGCAGGGAAACAGGTTCCGCAAATTCTTTCTGCCCTTTCTGATCTCGGGCATCATATGACGCAAGTTTGAGACGCTTTGGATACTTTTCATTTTTTTGAAAAAATCCTGACCAGAGTTTTTCGGGTCAGAGTTTTTGCATTCTTTTTCTCTCCTGAGCTGCACTCAGGTTTCTGCAGCTTGTTCAGAATCTAGAGCAGGGAAACAGGTTCCGCAATTTTTTTCTGCCCTTTCGGATCTCGGGCATCATATGACGCGAGTCTGAGACGCTTTGGATACTTCCCATTTTTTTGAAAAAATCCTGACCCGCGGGTCACAGTTTTTGCCTTCTTTTTCTCTCCTGAGCTGCACTCAGGTTTCTGCAGCTTGTTCAGAATCTCGAGCAGGGAAACAGGTTCCGCAAACTTTTTCTGCCCTTTCGGATCTCGGGCATCATATGACGTGAGTTTGAGACGCTTTGGAAACTTTTCATTTTTTTGAAAAAATCCTGAGAGTTTTTGTCTTCTTTTTCTCTCCTGAGCTGCACTCAGGTTTCTGCAGCTTGTTCAGAATCTAGAGCAGGGAAACAGGTTCCGCAAAATTTTTCTGCCCTTTCGGATTTCGGGCATCATATGATGCGAGTTTGAGACGCTTTGGATACTTTTCATTTTTTTGAAAAAATCCTGACCCGCGGGTCACAATTTTTGCCTTCTTTTTCTCTCCTGAGCTGCACTCAGGTTTCTGCAGCTTGTTCAGAATCTAGAGCAGGGAAACAGGTTCCGCAAATTCTTTCTGCCCTTTCTGATCTCGGGCATCATATGACGCGAGTTTGAGACGCTTTGGATACTTTTCATTTTTTTGAAAAAATCCTGACCAGAGTTTTTCGGGTCAGAGTTTTTGCCTTCTTTTTCTCTCCTGAGCTGCACTCAGGTTTCTGCAGCTTGTTCAGAATCTAGAGCAGGGAAACAGGTTCCGCAAACTTTTTCTGCCCTTTCGGATCTCATGCATCATATGATGCGAGTTTGAGACGCTTTGGATACTTTTCATTTTTTTAAAAAATCCTGACCCGCGAGTCAGAGTTTTTGCCTTGTTTTTCTCTCCTGAGCTGCACTCAGGTTTCTGCTGCTTGTTCAGAATCTTGAGCAGGGAAACAGGTTCCGCAAACTTTTCCTGCCCTTTCGGATCTCGGGCATCATATGACGCGAGTTTGAGACGCTTTGAATACTTCCCATTTTTTTGAAAAAATCCTGACCCGCGGGTCCCAGTTTTTGCCTTCTTTTTCTCTCCTGAGCTGCACGCAGGTTTCTGCAGCTTGTTCAGAATCTAGAGCAGGGAAACAGGTTCCGCAAAATTTTTCTGCCCTTTCGGATCTTGGGCATCATATGACGCGAGTTTGAGACGCTTTGGATACTTTTCATTTTTTTGAAAAAATCCTGACCCGCGGGTCACAATTTTTGCCTTCTTTTTCTCTCCTGAGCTGCACTCAGGTTTCTGCAGCTTGTTTAGAATCTAGAGCAGGGAAACAGGTTCCGTAAACTTTTTCTGCCGTTTCGGATCTCGGGCATCATATGACGCGAGTTTGAGATGCTTTGGATACTTTTCATTTTTTTGAAAAAATCCTGACCCGCGGGTCACAGTTTTTGCCTTCCTTTTCTCTCCTGAGCTGCACTCAGATTTCTGCAGCTTCTTCAGACAGTTTTTGCCTTCTTTTTCTCTCCTGAGCTGCACTCAGGTTTCTGCAGCTTGTTCAGAATCTAGAGCAGGGAAACAGGTTCCGCAAATTCTTTCTGCCCTTTCTGATCTCGGGCATCATATGACGCGAGTTTGAGACGCTTTGGATACTTTTCATTTTTTTGAAAAAATCCTGACCAGAGTTTTTCGGGTCAGAGTTTTTGCCTTCTTTTTCTCTCCTGAGCTGCACTAAGGTTTCTGCAGCTTGTTCAGAATCTAGAGCAGGGAAACAGGTTCCGCAAACTTTTTCTGCCCTTTCGGATCTCATGCATCATATGATGCGAGTTTGAGACGCTTTGGATACTTTTCATTTTTTTAAAAAATCCTGACCCGCGAGTCAGAGTTTTTGCCTTGTTTTTCTCTCCTGAGCTGCACTCAGGTTTCTGCTGCTTGTTCAGAATCTTGAGCAGGGAAACAGGTTCCGCAAACTTTTCCTGCCCTTTCGGATCTCGGGCATCATATGACGCGAGTTTGAGACGCTTTGAATACTTCCCATTTTTTTGAAAAAATCCTGACCCGCGGGTCCCAGTTTTTGCCTTCTTTTTCTCTCCTGAGCTGCACGCAGGTTTCTGCAGCTTGTTCAGAATCTAGAGCAGGGAAACAGGTTCCGCAAAATTTTTCTGCCCTTTCGGATCTTGGGCATCATATGACGCGAGTTTGAAACACTTTGGATACTTTTCATTTTTTTGAAAAAATCCTGACCCGCGGGTCACAATTTTTGCCTTCTTTTTCTCTCCTGAGCTGCACTCAGGTTTCTGCAGCTTGTTCAGAATCTAGAGCAGGGAAACAGGTTCCGCAAATTCTTTCTTCCCTTTCTGATCTCGGGCATCATATGACGTGAGTTTGAGACGCTTTGGATACTTTTCATTTTTTTGAAAAAATCCTGGCCAGAGGTTTTCGGGTCAGAGTTTTTGCCTTCTTTTTCTCTCCTGAGCTGCACTCAGGTTTCTGCAGCTTGTTTAGAATCTAGAGCAGGGAAACAGGTTCCGTAAACTTTTTCTGCCGTTTCGGATCTCGGGCATCATATGATGCGAGTTTGAGATGCTTTGGATACTTTTCATTTTTTTGAAAAAATCCTGACCCGCGGGTCACAGTTTTTGCCTTCCTTTTCTCTCCTGAGCTGCACTCAGATTTCTGCAGCTTCTTCAGACAGTTTTTGCCTTCTTTTTCTCTCCTGAGCTGCACTCAGGTTTCTGCAGCTTGTTCAGAATCTAGAGCAGGGAAACAGGTTCCGCAAACTTTTTCTGCCCTTTCGGATCTCGGGCATCATATGACGCTAGTTTGAGACGCTTTGGATACTTTTCATTTTTTTGAAAAAATCCTGACCCGCGGGTCACAGTTTTTGCCTTCCTTTTCTCTCCTGAGCTGCACTCAGATTTCTGCAGCTTCTTCAGACAGTTTTTGCCTTCTTTTTCTCTCCTTAGCTGCACTCAGTTTTCTGCAGCTTGTTCAGAA
The DNA here is from genome assembly GCF_030035675.1 of Rhineura floridana. Classification (NCBI taxonomy): domain Eukaryota; kingdom Metazoa; phylum Chordata; class Lepidosauria; order Squamata; family Rhineuridae; genus Rhineura; species Rhineura floridana. Next base: position 54,345 of record NW_026902523.1, on the reverse strand, counting down.
TCTAGAGCAGGGAAACAGGTTCCGCAATTTTTTTCTGCCCTTTCGGATCTCGGGCATCATATGACGCGAGTTTGAGACGCTTTGGATACTTCCCATTTTTTTGAAAAAATCCTGACCCGCGGGTCACAGTTTTTGCCTTCTTTTTCTCTCCTGAGCTGCACTCAGGTTTCTGCACCTTGTTCAGAATCTAGAGCAGGGAAACAGGTTCCGCAAACTTTTTCTGCCCTTTCGGATCTCGGGCATCATATGACGCGAGTTTGAGACGCTTTGGATACTTTTCATTTGTTTGAAAAAATCCTGACCCGCGGGTCACAGTTTTTGCCTTCTTTTTCTCTCCTGAGCTGCACTCAGGTTTCTGCAGCTTGTTCAGAATCTAGAGCAGGGAAACAGGTTCCGCAAATTCTTTCTGCCCTTTCTGATCTCGGGCATCATATGACGCGAGTTTGAAACGCTTTGAATACTTTTCATTTTTTTGAAAAAATCCTGACTAGAGTTTTTCGGGTCAGAGTTTTTGCATTCTTTTTCTCTCCTGAGCTGCACTCAGGTTTCTGCAGCTTGTTCAGAATCTAGAGCAGGGAAACATGTTCCGCAAACTTTTTCTGCCCTTTCGGATCTCGGGCATCATATGACGCGAGTTTGAGACGCTTTGGATACTTTTCATTTTTTTGAAAAAATCCTGACGCGCGGGTCACAGTTTTTGCCTTCTTTTTCTCTCCTGAGCTACACTCAGGTTTCTGCAGCTTGTTCAGAATCTAGAGCAGGGAAACAGGTTCCGCAAACTTTTTCTGCCCTTTCGGATCTCATGCATCATATGATGCGAGTTTGAGACGCTTTGGATACTTTTCATTTTTTTGAAAAAATCCTGACCCGCGGGTCACAGTTTTTGCCTTCTTTTTCTCTCCTGAGCTGCACTCAGGTTTCTGCAGCTTGTTCAGAATCTAGAGCAGGGAAACAGGTTCCGCAAATTCCTTCTGCCCTTTCTGATCTCGGGCATCATATGATGCGAGTTTGAAACGCTTTGGATACTTTTCATTTTTTTGAAAAAATCCTGACCAGAGTTTTTCGGGTCAGAGTTTTTGCATTCTTTTTCTCTCCTGAGCTGCACTCAGGTTTCTGCAGCTTGTTCAGAATCTAGAGCAGGGAAACAGGTTCCGCAAACTTTTTCTGCCCTTTCGGATCTTGGGCATCATATGACGCGAGTTTGAGACGCTTTGGATACTTCCCATTTTTTTGAAAAAATCCTGACCCGCGGGTCACAGTTTTTGCCATCTCTTTCTCTCCTGAGCTGCACTCAGGTTTCTGCAGCTTGTTCAGAATCTAGAGCAGGGAAACAGGTTCCGCAAACTTTTTCTGCCCTTTCGGATCTCGGGCATCATATGACGCGAGTTTGAGACGCTTTGGATACTTTTCATTTTTTTGAAAAAATCCTGACCCGCGGGTCACAGTTTTTGCCTTCTTTTTCTCTCCTGAGCTACACTCAGGTTTCTGCAGCTTGTTCAGAATCTAGAGCAGGGAAACAGGTTCCGCAAACTTTTTCTGCCCTTTCGGATCTCATGCATCATATGATGCGAGTTTGAGATGCTTAGGATACTTTTCATTTTTTTGAAAAAATCCTGACCCGCGGGTCACAGTTTTTGCCTTCTTTTTCTCTCCTGAGCTGCACTCAGGTTTCTGCAGCTTGTTCAGAATCTAGAGCAGGGAAACAGGTTCCGCAAATTCCTTCTGCCCTTTCTGATCTCGGGCATCATATGACGTGAGTTTGAAACGCTTTGGATACTTTTCATTTTTTTGAAAAAATCCTGACCAGAGTTTTTCGGGTCAGAGTTTTTGCATTCTTTTTCTCTCCTGAGCTGCACTCAGGTTTCTGCAGCTTGTTCAGAATCTAGAGCAGGGAAACAGGTTCCGCAAACTTTTTCTGCCCTTTCGGATCTCGGGCATCATATGATGCGATTTTGAGACGCTATGGATACTTTCCATTTTTTTGAAAAAATCCTGACCCGCGGGTCACAGCTTTTGCCTTCTTTTTCTCTGCTGAGCTACACTCAGGTTTCTGCAGCTTGTTCAGAATCTAGAGCAGGGAAACAGGTTCCGCAAACTTTTTCTGCCCTTTCGGATCTCATGCATCATATGATGCGAGTTTGAGACGCTTTGGATTCTTCTCATTTTTTTGAAAAAATCCTGACCCGCGGGTGACAGTTTTTGCCTTCCTTTTCTCTCCTGAGCTGCACTCAGGTTTCTGCAGCTTGTTCAGAATCTAGAGCAGGGAAACAGGTTCCGCAAATTCCTTCTGCCCTTTCTGATCTCGGGCATCATATGATGCGAGTTTGAAACGCTTTGGATACTTTTCATTTTTTTGAAAAAATCCTGGCCAGAGTTTTTCGGGTCAGAGTTTTTGCATTCTTTTTCTCTCCTGAGCTGCACTCAGGTTTCTGCAGCTTGTTCAGAATCTAGAGCAGGGAAACAGGTTCCGCAAACTTTTTCTGCCCTTTCGGATCTCGGGCATCATATGATGCGATTTTGAGACGCTTTGGATACTTCCCATTTTTTTGAAAAAATCCTGACCCGCGGGTCACAGTTTTTGCCTTCTTTTTCTCTCCTGAGCTGCACTCAGATTTCTGCAGCTTCTTCAGACAGTTTTTGCCTTCTTTTTCTCTCCTGAGCTGCACTCAGGTTTCTGCAGCTTGTTCAGAATCTAGAGCAGGGAAACAGGTTTCGCAATTTTTTTCTGCCCTTTCGGATCTCGGGCGTCATATGATGCGAGTTTGAGATGCTTTGGATACTTTTCATTTTTTTGAAAAAATCCTGACCCGCGGGTCACAGTTTTTGCCTTCCTTTTCTCTCCTGAGCTGCACTCAGATTTCTGCAGCTTCTTCAGACAGTTTTTGCCTTCTTTTTCTCTCCTGAGCTGCACTCAGGTTTCTGCAGCTTGTTCAGAATCTAGAGCAGGGAAACAGGTTCCGCAATTTTTTTCTGCCCTTTCGGATCTCGGGCATCATATGACGCGAGTTTGAGACGCTTTGGATATTTCCATTTTTTTGAAAAAATCCTGACCCGCGGGTCACAGTTTTTGCCTTCTTTTTCTCTCCTGAGCTGCACTCAGGTTTCTGCAGCTTGTTCAGAATCTAGAGCAGGGAAACAGGTTCCGCAAACTTTTTCTGCCCTTTCGGATCTCGGGCATCATATGACGCGAGTTTGAGACGCTTTGGATACTTTTCATTTTTTTGAAAAAATCCTGACCCGCGGGTCACAGTTTTTGCCTTCCTTTTCTCTCCTGAGCTGCACTCAGATTTCTGCAGCTTCTTCAGACAGTTTTTGCCTTCTTTTTCTCTCCTTAGCTGCACTCAGTTTTCTGCAGCTTGTTCAGAATCTAGAGCAGGGAAACAGGTTCCGCAATTTTTTTCTGCCCTTTCGGATCTCGGGCATCATATGACGCGAGTTTGAGACGCTTTGGATACTTCCCATTTTTTTGAAAAAATCCTGACCCGCGGGTCACAGTTTTTGCCTTCTTTTTCTCTCCTGAGCTGCACTCAGGTTTCTGCAGCTTGTTCAGAATCTAGAGCAGGGAAACAGGTTCCGCAAATTCTTTCTGCCCTTTCTGATCTCGGGCATCATATGACGCGAGTTTGAAACGCTTTGAATACTTTTCATTTTTTTGAAAAAATCCTGACTAGAGTTTTTCGGGTCAGAGTTTTTGCATTCTTTTTCTCTCCTGAGCTGCACTCAGGTTTCTGCAGCTTGTTCAGAATCTAGAGCAGGGAAACAGGTTCCGCAAACTTTTTCTGCCCTTTCGGATCTCGGGCATCATATGACGCGAGTTTGAGACGCTTTGGATACTTCCCATTTTTTTGAAAAAATCCTGACCCGCGGGTCACAGTTTTTGCCTTCTCTTTCTCTCCTGAGCTGCACTCAGGTTTCTGCAGCTTGTTCAGAATCTAGAGCAGGGAAACAGGTTCCGCAAACTTTTTCTGCCCTTTCGGATCTCGGGCATCATATGACGCGAGTTTGAGACGCTTTGGATACTTTTCATTTTTTTGAAAAAATCCTGACCCGCGGGTCACAGTTTTTGCCTTCTTTTTCTTTCCTGAGCTACACTCAGGTTTCTGCAGCTTGTTCAGAATCTAGAGCAGGGAAACAGGTTCCGCAAACTTTTTCTGCCCTTTCGGATCTCATGCATCATATGATGCGAGTTTGAGATGCTTAGGATACTTTTCATTTTTTTGAAAAAATCCTGACCCGCGGGTCACAGTTTTTGCCTTCTTTTTCTCTCCTGAGCTGCACTCAGGTTTCTGCAGCTTGTTCAGAATCTAGAGCAGGGAAACAGGTTCCGCAAATTCCTTCTGCCCTTTCTGATCTCGGGCATCATATGACGTGAGTTTGAAACGCTTTGGATACTTTTCATTTTTTTGAAAAAATCCTGACCAGAGTTTTTCGGGTCAGAGTTTTTGCATTCTTTTTCTCTCCTGAGCTGCACTCAGGTTTCTGCAGCTTGTTCAGAATCTAGAGCAGGGAAACAGGTTCCGCAAACTTTTTCTGCCCTTTCGGATCTCGGGCATCATATGATGCGATTTTGAGACGCTATGGATACTTTCCATTTTTTTGAAAAAATCCTGACCCGCGGGTCACAGTTTTTGCCTTCTTTTTCTCTGCTGAGCTACACTCAGGTTTCTGCAGCTTGTTCAGAATCTAGAGCAGGGAAACAGGTTCCGCAAACTTTTTCTGCCCTTTCGGATCTCATGCATCATATGATGCGAGTTTGAGACGCTTTGGATTCTTCTCATTTTTTTGAAAAAATCCTGACCCGCGGGTCACAGTTTTTGCCTTCTTTTTCTCTCCTGAGCTGCACTCAGGTTTCTGCAGCTTGTTCAGAATCTAGAGCAGGGAAACAGGTTCCGCAAACTTTTTCTGCCCTTTCGGATCTTGGGCATCATATGACGCGAGTTTGAGACGCTTTGGATACTTCCCATTTTTTTGAAAAAATCCTGACCCGCGGGTCAGAGTTTTTGCCTTCTTTTTCTCTCCTGAGCTGCACTCAGGTTTCTGCAGCTTGTTCAGAATCTAGAGCAGGGAAACAGGTTCCGCAAATTCCTTCTGCCCTTTCTGATCTCGGGCATCATATGATGCGAGTTTGAGATGCTTTGAATACTTTTCATTTTTTTGAAAAAATCCTGACCAGAGTTTCTCGGGTCAGAGTTTTTGCATTCTTTTTCTCTCCTGAGCTGCACTCAGGTTTCTGCTGCTTGTTCAGAATCTAGAGCAGGGAAACAGGTTCCGCAAACTTTTTCTGCCCTTTCGGATCTCGGGCATCATATGATGCGATTTTGAGACGCTTTGGATACTTCCCATTTTTTTGAAAAAATCCTGACCCGCGGGTCACAGTTTTTGCCTTCTTTTTCTCTCCTGAGCTGCACTCAGGTTTCTGCAGCTTGTTCAGAATCTAGAGCAGGGAAACAGGTTCCGCAAACTTTTTCTGCCCTTTCGGATCTCGGGCATCATATGACGCGAGTTTGAGAAGCTTTGGAAACTTTTCATTTTTTTGAAAAAATCCTGAGAGTTTTTGCCTTCTTTTTCTCTCCTGAGCTGCACTCAGGTTTCTGCAGCTTGTTCAGAATCTAGAGCAGGGAAACAGGTTCCGCAAAATTTTTCTGCCCTTTCGGATCTCGGGCATCATATGACGCGAGTTTGAGACGCTTTGGATACTTTTCATTTTTTTGAAAAAATCCTGAGAGTTTTTGCCTTCTTTTTCTCTCCTGAGCTGCACTCAGGTTTCTGCAGCTTGTTCAGAATCTAGAGCAGGGAAACAGGTTCCGCAAAATTTTTCTGCCCTTTCGGATCTCGGGCATCATATGATGCGAGTTTGAGACGCTTTGGATACTTTTCATTTTTTTGAAAAAATCCTGACCCGCGGGTCACAATTTTTGCCTTCTTTTTCTCTCCTGAGCTGCACTCAGGTTTCTGCAGCTTGTTCAGAATCTAGAGCAGGGAAACAGGTTCCGCAAATTCTTTCTGCCCTTTCTGATCTCGGGCATCATATGACGCGAGTTTGAGACGCTTTGGATACTTTTCATTTTTTTGAAAAAATCCTGACCAGAGTTTTTCGGGTCAGAGTTTTTGCCTTCTTTTTCTCTCCTGAGCTGCACTCAGGTTTCTGCAGCTTGTTCAGAATCTAGAGCAGGGAAACAGGTTCCGCAAACTTTTTCTGCCCTTTCGGATCTCATGCATCATATGATGCGAGTTAGAGACGCTTTGGATACTTTTCATTTTTTTAAAAAATCCTGACCCGCGAGTCAGAGTTTTTCCCTTGTTTTTCTCTCCTGAGCTGCACTCAGGTTTCTGCAGCTTGTTCAGAATCTAGAGCAGGGAAACAGGTTCCGCAAACTTTTCCTGCCCTTTCGGATCTCGGGCATCATATGACGCGAGTTTGAGACGCTTTGAATACTTCCCATTTTTTTGAAAAAATCCTGACCCGCGGGTCCCAGTTTTTGCCTTCTTTTTCTCTCCTGAGCTGCACGCAGGTTTTTGCAGCTTGTTCAGAATCTAGAGCAGGGAAACAGGTTCCGCAAAATTTTTCTGCCCTTTCGGATCTTGGGCATCATGTGACGCGAGTTTGAGACGCTTTGGATACTTTTCATTTTTTTGAAAAAATCCTGACCCGCGGGTCACAGTTTTTGCCTTCTTTTTCTCTCCTGAGCTGCACTCAGGTTTCTGCAGCTTGTTCAGAATCTAGAGCAGGGAAACAGGTTCCGCAAATTCTTTCTGCCCTTTCTGATCTCGGGCATCATATGACGCAAGTTTGAGACGCTTTGGATACTTCCCATTTTTTTGAAAAAATCCTGACCAGAGTTTTTCGGGTCAGAGTTTTAGCATTCTTTTTCTCTCCTGAGCTGCACTCAGGTTTCTGCAGCTTGTTCAGAATCTAGAGCAGGGAAACAGGTTCCGCAATTTTTTTCTGCCCTTTCGGATCTCGGGCATCATATGACGCGAGTCTGAGACGCTTTGCATACTTCCCATTTTTTTGAAAAAATCCTGACCCGCGGGTCACAGTTTTTGCCTTCTTTTTCTCTCCTGAGCTGCACTCAGGTTTCTGCAGCTTGTTCAGAATCTAGAGCAGGGAAACAGGTTCCGCAAACTTTTTCTGCCCTTTCGGATATCGGGCATCATATGACGTGAGTTTGAGACGCTTTGGATACTTTTCATTTTTTTGAAAAAATCCTGAGAGTTTTTGCCTTCTTTTTCTCTCCTGAGCTGCACTCAGGTTTCTGCAGCTTGTTCAGAATCTAGAGCAGGGAAACAGGTTCCGCAAAATTTTTCTGCCCTTTCGGATCTCGGGCATCATATGACGCGAGTTTGAGACGCTTTGGATACTTTTCATTTTTTTGAAAAAATCCTGACCCGCGGGTCACAATTTTTGCCTTCTTTTTCTCTCCTGAGCTGCACTCAGGTTTCTGCAGCTTGTTCAGAATCTAGAGCAGGGAAACAGGTTCCGCAAATTCTTTCTGCCCTTTCTGATCTCGGGCATCATATGACGCGAGTTTGAGACGCTTTGGATACTTTTCATTTTTTTGAAAAAATCCTGACCAGAGTTTTTCGGGTCAGAGTATTTGCCTTCTTTTTCTCTCCTGAGCTGCACTCAGGTTTCTGCAGCTTGTTCAGAATCTAGAGCAGGGAAACAGGTTCCGCAAACTTTTTCTGCCCTTTCGGATCTCATGCATCATATGATGCGAGTTTGAGACGCTTTGGATACTTTTCATTTTTTAAAAAAATCCTGACCCGCGAGTCAGAGTTTTTGCCTTGTTTTTCTCTCCTGAGCTGCACTCAGGTTTCTGCAGCTTGTTCAGAATCTAGAGCAGGGAAACAGGTTCCGCAAACTTTTCCTGCCCTTTCGGATCTCGGGCATCATATGACGCGAGTTTGAGACGCTTTGAATACTTCCCATTTTTTTGTAAAAATCCTGACCCGCGGGTCCCAGTTTTTGCCTTCTTTTTCTCTCCTGAGCTGCAAGCAGGTTTCTGCAGCTTGTTCAGAATCTAGAGCAGGGAAATAGGTTCCGCAAAATTTTTCTGCCCTTTCGGATCTTGGGCATCATATGACGCGAGTTTGAGACGCTTTGGATACTTTTCATTTTTTTGAAAAAATCCTGACCCGTGGGTCACAATTTTTGCCTTCTTTTTCTCTCCTGAGCTGCACTCAGGTTTCTGCAGCTTGTTCAGAATCTAGAGCAGGGAAACAGGTTCCGCAAATTCTTTCTTCCCTTTCTGATCTCGGGCATCATATGACGCGAGTTTGAGACGCTTTGGATACTTTTCATTTTTTTGAAAAAATCCTGGCCAGAATTTTTCGGGTCAGAGTTTTTGCCTTCTTTTTCTCTCCTGAGCTGCACTCAGGTTTCTGCAGCTTGTTCAGAATCTAGAGCAGGGAAACAGGTTCCGTAAACTTTTTCTGCCGTTTCGGATCTCGGGCATCATATGACGCGAGTTTGAGACGCTTTGGATACTTTTCATTTTTTTGAAAAAATCCTGACCCGCGGGTCACAGTTTTTGTCTTCTTTTTCTCTCCTGAGCTGCACTCAGGTTTCTGCAGCTTGTTTAGAATCTAGAGCAGGGAAACAGGTTCCGTAAACTTTTTCTGCCGTTTCGGATCTCGGGCATCATATGACGCGAGTTTGAGATGCTTTGGATACTTTTCATTTTTTTGAAAAAATCCTGACCCGCGGGTCACAGTTTTTGCCTTCCTTTTCTCTCCTGAGCTGCACTCAGATTTCTGCAGCTTCTTCAGACAGTTTTTGCCTTCTTTTTCTCTCCTGAGCTGCACTCAGGTTTCTGCAGCTTGTTCAGAATCTAGAGCAGGGAAACAGGTTCCGCAAATTCTTTCTGCCCTTTCTGATCTCGGGCATCATATGACGCAAGTTTGAGACGCTTTGGATACTTTTCATTTTTTTGAAAAAATCCTGACCCGCGGGTCACAATTTTTGCCTTCTTTTTCTCTCCTGAGCTGCACTCAGGTTTCTGCAGCTTGTTCAGAATCTAGAGCAGGGAAACAGGTTCCGCAAATTCTTTCTGCCCTTTCTGATCTCGGGCATCATATGACGCGAGTTTGAGACGCTTTGGATACTTTTCATTTTTTTGAAAAAATCCTGAGAGTTTTTGCCTTCTTTTTCTCTCCTGAGCTGCACTCAGGTTTCTGCAGCTTGTTCAGAATCTAGAGCAGGGAAACAGGTTCCGCAAAATTTTTCTGCCCTTTCGGATCTCGGGCATCATATGACGCGAGTTTGAGACGCTTTGGATACTTTTCATTTTTTTGAAAAAATCCTGACCCGCGGGTCACAATTTTTGCCTTCTTTTTCTCTCCTGAGCTGCACTCAGGTTTCTGCAGCTTGTTCAGAATCTAGAGCAGGGAAACAGGTTCCGCAAATTCTTTCTGCCCTTTCTGATCTCGGGCATCATATGACGCGAGTTTGAGACGCTTTGGATACTTTTCATTTTTTTGAAAAAATCCTGACCAGAGTTTTTCGGGTCAGAGTTTTTGCCTTCTTTTTCTCTCCTGAGCTGCACTCAGGTTTCTGCAGCTTGTTCAGAATCTAGAGCAGGGAAACAGGTTCCGCAATTTTTTTCTGCCCTTTCGGATCTCGGGCATCATATGACGCCAGTTTCAGATACCTTGGATACTTTTCATTTTTTTGAAAAAATCCTGACCCGCGGGTCAGAGTTTTTGCCTTCTTTTTCTCTCCTGTGCTGCACTCAGGTTTCTGCAGCTTGTTCAGAATCTAGAGCAGGGAAACAGGTTTCACAAACTTTTTCTGCCGTTTCGGATCTCGGGCATCATATGACGCGAGTTTGAGATGCTTTGGATACTTTTCATTTTTTTGAAAAAATCCTGACCCGCGGGTCACAGTTTTTGCCTTCCTTTTCTCTCCTGAGCTGCACTCAGATTTCTGCAGCTTCTTCAGACAGTTTTTGCCTTCTTTTTCTCTCCTGAGCTGCACTCAGGTTTCTGCAGCTTGTTCAGAATCTAGAGCTGGGATACAGGTTCTGCAATTTTTTTCTGCCCTTTCGGATATCGGGCATCATATGACGCGAGTTTGAGACGCTTTGGATACTTCCCATTTTTTTGAAAAAATCCTGACCCGCGGGTCACAGTTTTTGCCTTCTTTTTCTCTCCTGAGCCGCACTCAGGTTTCTGCAGCTTGTTCAGAATCTAGAGCAGGGAAACAGGTTCCGAAAACTTTTTCTGCCCTTTCGGATCTCGGGCATCATATGACGCGAGTTTGAGATGCTTTGGATACTTTTCATTTTTTTGAAAAAATCCTGACCCGCGGGTCACAGTTTTTGCCTTCCTTTTCTCTCCTGAGCTGCACTCAGATTTCTGCAGCTTCTTCAGACAGTTTTTGCCTTCTTTTTCTCTCCTAAGCTGCACTCAGGTTTCTGCAGCTTGTTCAGAATCTAGAGCAGGGAAACAGGTTCCGCAATTTTTTTCTGCCCTTTCGGATCTCGGGCATCATATGACGCGAGTTTGAGACGCTTTGGATACTTCCCATTTTTTTGAAAAAATCCTGACCCGCGGGTCACAGTTTTTGCCTTCTTTTTCTCTCCTGAGCTGCACTCAGGTTTCTGCAGCTTGTTCAGAATCTAGAGCAGGGAAACAGGTTCCGCAAACTTTTTCTGCCCTTTCGGATCTCGGGCATCATATGACGCGAGTTTGAGACGCTTTGGATACTTTTCATTTTTTTGAAAAAATCCTGACCCGCGGGTCACAGTTTTTGCCTTCTTTTTCTCTCCTGAGCTGCACTCAGGTTTCTGCAGCTTGTTCAGAATCTAGAGCAGGGAAACAGGTTCCGCAAATTCCTTCTGCCCTTTCTGATCTCGGGCATCATATGATGCGAGTTTGAAACGCTTTGGATACTTTTCATTTTTTTGAAAAAATCCTGACCAGAGTTTTTCGGGTCAGAGTTTTTGCATTCTTTTTCTCTCCTGAGCTGCACTCAGGTTTCTGCAGCTTGTTCAGAATCTAGAGCAGGGAAACAGGTTCCGCAAACTTTTTCTGCCCTTTCGGATCTTTGGCATCATATGACGCGAGTTTGAGACGCTTTGGATACTTCCCATTTTTTTGAAAAAATCCTGACCCGCGGGTCACAGTTTTTGCCTTCTCTTTCTCTCCTGAGCTGCACTCAGGTTTCTGCAGCTTGTTCAGAATCTAGAGCAGGGAAACAGGTTCCGCAAACTTTTTCTGCCCTTTTGGATCTCGGGCATCATATGACGCGAGTTTGAGACGCTTTGGATACTTTTCATTTTTTTGAAAAAATCCTGACGCGCTGGTCACAGTTTTTGCCTTCTTTTTCTCTCCTGAGCTACACTCAGGTTTCTGCAGCTTGTTCAGAATCTAGAGCAGGGAAACAGGTTCCGCAAACTTTTTCTGCCCTTTCGGATCTCGGGCATCATATGATGCGAGTTTGAGACACTTTGGATACTTTTCATTTTTTTGAAAAAATCCTGACCCGCGGGTCACAGTTTTTGCCTTCTTTTTCTCTCCTGAGCTGCACTCAGGTTTCTGCAGCTTGTTCAGAATCTAGAGCAGGGAAACAGGTTCCGCAAATTCCTTCTGCCCTTTCTGATCTCAGGCATCATATGATGCGAGTTTGAAACGCTTTGGATACTTTTCATTTTTTTGAAAAAATCCTGACCAGAGTTTTTCGGGTCAGAGTTTTTGCATTCTTTTTCTCTCCTGAGCTGCACTCAGGTTTCTGCAGCTTGTTCAGAATCTAGAGCAGGGAAACAGGTTCCGCAAACTTTTTCTGCCCTTTCGGATCTTGGGCATCATATGACGCGAGTTTGAGACGCTTTGGATACTTCCCATTTTTTTGAAAAAATCCTGACCCGTGGGTCACAGTTTTTGCCTTCTCTTTCTCTCCTGAGCTGCACTCAGGTTTCTGCAGCTTGTTCAGAATCTAGAGCAGGGAAACAGGTTCCGCAAACTTTTTCTGCCCTTTCGGATCTCGGGCATCATATGACGCGAGTTTGAGATGCTTTGGATACTTTTCATTTTTTTGAAAAAATCCTTACCCGCGGGTCACAGTTTTTGCCTTCTTTTTCTCTCCTGAGCTACACTCAGGTTTCTGCAGCTTGTTCAGAATCTAGAGCAGGGAAACAGGTTCCGCAAACTTTTTCTGCCCTTTCGGATCTCATGCATCATATGATGAGAGTTTGAGATGCTTTGGATACTTTTCATTTTTTTGAAAAAATCCTGACCCGCGGGTCACAGTTTTTGCCTTCTTTTTCTCTCCTGAGCTGCACTCAGGTTTCTGCAGCTTGTTCAGAATCTAGAGCAGGGAAACAGGTTCCGCAAATTCCTTCTGCCCTTTCTGATCTCGGGCATCATATGACGTGAGTTTGAAACGCTTTGGATACTTTTCATTTTTTTGAAAAAATTCTGACCAGAGTTTTTCGGGTCAGAGTTTTTGCATTCTTTTTCTCTCCTGAGCTGCACTCAGGTTTCTGCAGCTTGTTCAGAATCTAGAGCAGGGAAACAGGTTCCGCAAACTTTTTCTGCCCTTTCGGATCTCGGGCATCATATGATGCGATTTTGAGACGCTATGGATACTTTTCATTTTTTTGAAAAAATCCTGACCCGCGGGTCACAGTTTTTGCCTTCTTTTTCTCTGCTGAGCTACACTCAGGTTTCTGCAGCTTGTTCAGAATCTAGAGCAGGGAAACAGGTTCCGCAAATTCTTTCTGCCCTTTCTGATCTCGGGCATCATATGACGCAAGTTTGAGACGCGTTGGATACTTTTCATTTTTTTGAAAAAATCCTGACCAGAGTTTTTCGGGTCAGAGTTTTTGCATTCTTTTTCTCTCCTGAGCTGCACTCAGGTTTCTGCAGCTTGTTCAGAATCTAGAGCAGGGAAACAGGTTCCGTAAACTTTTTCTGCCGTTTCGGATCTCGGGCATCATATGACGCCAGTTTCAGATGCTTTGGATACTTTTCATTTTTTTGAAAAAATCCTGACCCACGGGTCAGAGTTTTTGCAATCTTTTTCTCTCCTGAGCTGCACTCAGGTTTCTGCAGCTTCTTCAGACAGTTTTTGCCTTCTTTTTCTCTCCTGAGCTGCACTCAGGTTTCTGCAGCTTGTTCAGAATCTAGAGCAGGGAAACAGGTTCCGCAAATTCTTTCTGCCCTCTCTGATCTTGGGCATCATATGACGCGAGTTTGAGACGCTTTGGATACTTTTCATTTTTTTGAAAAAATCCTGACCCGCGGGTCGCAGTTTTTGCCTTCCTTTTCTCTCCTGAGCTGCACTCAGATTTCTGCAGCTTCTTCAGACAGTTTTTGCCTTCTTTTTCTCTCCTCAGCTGCACTCAGGTTTCTGCAGCTTGTTCAGAATCTAGAGCAGGGAAACAGGTTCCGCAAACTTTTTCTGCCCTTTCGGATCTCATGCATCATATGACGCGAGTTTGAGACGCTTTGGATACTTTTCATTTTTTTGAAAAAATCCTGACGCGCTGGTCACAGTTTTTGCCTTCTTTTTCTCTCCTGAGCTACACTCAGGTTTCTGCAGCTTGTTCAGAATCTAGAGCAGGGAAACAGATTCCGCAAACTTTTTCTGCCCTTTCGGATCTCGGGCATCATATGACGCGAGTTTGAGACGCTTTGGATACTTTTCATTTTTTTGAAAAAATCCTGACCAGAGTTTTTTGGGTCAGAGTTTTTGCCTTCTTTTTCTCTCCTGAGCTGCACTCAGGTTTCTGCAGCTTGTTCAGAATCTAGAGCAGGGAAACAGGTTCCGCAAACTTTTTCTGCCCTTTCGGATCTCATGCATCATATGATGCGATTTTGAGACGCTATGGATACTTTTCATTTTTTTGAAAAAATCCTGACCCGCGGGTCACAGTTTTTGCCTTCTTTTTCTCTGCTGAGCTACACTCAGGTTTCTGCAGCTTGTTCAGAATCTAGAGCAGGGAAACAGGTTCCGCAAACTTTTTCTGCCCTTTCGGATCTCATGCATCATATGATGCGAGTTTGAGACGCTTTGGATTCTTTTCATTTTTTTGAAAAAATCCTGACCCGCGGGTCACAGTTTTTGCCTTCTTTTTCTCTCCTGAGCTGCACTCAGGTTTCTGCAGCTTGTTCAGAATCTAGAGCAGGGAAACAGGTTCCGCAAATTCTTTCTGCCCTTTCTGATCTCGGGCATCATATGACGCGAGTTTGAGACGCTTTGGATACTTTTCATATTTTTGAAAAAATCCTGACCCACGGGTCACAGTTTTGTCTTCTTTTTCTCTCCTGAGCTGCACTCAGGTTTCTGCAGCTTGTTCAGAATCTAGAGCAGGGAAACAGGTTCCGTAAACTTTTTCTGCCGTTTCGGATCTCGGGCATCATATGACACCAGTTTCAGATGCTTTGGATACTTTTCATTATTTTGAAAAAATCCTGACCTGCGGGTCACAGTTTTTGCCTTCCTTTTCTCTTCTGAGCTGCACTCAGATTTCTGCAGCTTCTTCAGACAGTTTTTGCCTTCTTTTTCTCTCCTGAGCTGCACTCAGGTTTCTGCAGCTTGTTCAGAATCTAGAGCAGGGAAACAGGTTCCGCAATTTTTTTCTGCCCTTTCGGATCTCGGGCATCATATGACGCGAGTTTGAGACGCTTTGGATTCTTTTCATTTTTTTGAAAAAATCCTGACCCGCGGGTCACAGTTTTTGCCTTCTTTTTCTCTGCTGAGCTGCACTCAGGTTTCTGCAGCTTGTTCAGAATCTAGAGCAGGGAAACAGGTTCCGCAAACTTTTTCTGCCCTTTCGGATCTCGGGCATCATATGACGCGAGTTTGAGACGCTTTGGATACTTTTCATTTTTTTGAAAAAATCCTGACCCGCGGGTCACAGTTTTTGCCTTCTTTTTCTCTCCTGAGCTGCACGCAGGTTTCTGCAGCTTGTTCAGAATCTAGAGCAGGGTAACAGGTTCCGTAAACTTTTTCTGCCGTTTCGGATCTCGGGCATCATATGACGCCAGTTTCAGATGCTTTGGATACTTTTCATTTTTTTGAAAAAATCCTGACCCGCGGGTCACAGTTTTTGCCTTCTCTTTCTCTCCTGAGCTGCACTCAGGTTTCTGCAGCTTGTTCAGAATCTAGAGCAGGGAAACAGGTTCCATAAAATTTTTCTGCTGTTTCGGATCTCGGGCATCATATGACACCAGTTTCAGATGCTTTGGATACTTTTCATTATTTTGAAAAAATCCTGACCCGCGGGTCACAGTTTTTGCCTTCCTTTTCTCTCCTGAGCTGCACTCAGATTTCTGCAGCTTCTTCAGACAGTTTTTGCCTTCTTTTTCTCTCCTGAGCTGCACTCAGGTTTCTGCAGCTTGTTCAGAATCTAGAGCAGGGAAACAGGTTCCGCAAATTCTTTCTGCCCTTTCTGATCTCGGGCATCATATGACGCGAGTTTGAGACGCTTTGGATACTTTTCATTTTTTTGAAAAAATCCTGACCCGCGGGTCACAGTTTTTGCCTTCTTTTTCTCTCCTGAGCTGCACTCAGGTTTCTGCAGCTTGTTCAGAATCTAGAGCAGGGAAACAGGTTCCGCAAACTTTTTCTGCCCTTTCGGATCTCGGGCATCATATGACGCGAGTTTGAGACGCTTTGGATACTTTTCATTTTTTTGAAAAAATCCTGACCCGCGGGTCACAGTTTTTGCCTTCTTTTTCTCTCCTGAGCTGCACTCAGGTTTCTGCAGCTTGTTCAGAATCTAGAGCAGGGAAACAGGTTCCACAAACTTTTTCTGCCGTTTCGGATCTCGGGCATCATATGACACCAGTTTCAGATGCTTTGGATACTTTTCATTATTTTGAAAAAATCCTGACCCGCGGGTCACAGTTTTTGCCTTCCTTTTCTCTTCTGAGCTGCACTCAGATTTCTGCAGCTTCTTCAGACAGTTTTTGCCTTCTTTTTCTCTCCTGAGCTGCACTCAGGTTTCTGCAGCTTGTTCAGAATCTAGAGCAGGGAAACAGGTTCTGCAATTTTTTTCTGCCCTTTCGGATCTCGGGCATCATATGACGCGAGTTTGAGACGCTTTGGATTCTTTTCATTTTTTTGAAAAAATCCTGACCCGCGGGTCAGAGTTTTTGCCTTCTTTTTCTCTGCTGAGCTGCACTCAGGTTTCTGCAGCTTGTTCAGAATATAGAGCAGGGAAAGAGGTTCCGCAAATTTTTTCTGCCCTTTCGGATCTCGGGCATCATATGACGCGAGTTTGAGACGCTTTGGATACTTTTCATTTTTTTGAAAAAATCCTGACCCGCGGTTCACCGTTTTTGCCTTCTTTTTCTCTCCTGAGCTGCACGCAGGTTTCTGCAGCTTGTTCAGAATCTAGAGCAGGGAAACAGGTTCCGTAAACTTTTTCTGCCGTTTCGGATCTCGGGCATCATATGACACCAGTTTCAGATGCTTTGGATACTTTTCATTATTTTGAAAAAATCCTGACCCGCGGGTCACAGTTTTTGCCTTCCTTTTCTCTTCTGAGCTGCACTCAGATTTCTGCAGCTTCTTCAGACAGTTTTTGCCTTCTTTTTCTCTCCTGAGCTGCACTCAGGTTTCTGCAGCTTGTTCAGAATCTAGAGCAGGGAAACAGGTTCCGCAAATTCTTTCTGCCCTTTCTGATCTCGGGCATCATATGACGCGAGTTTGAGACGCTTTGGATACTTTTCATATTTTTGAAAAAATCCTGACCCACGGGTCACAGTTTTGTCTTCTTTTTCTCTCCTGAGCTGCACTCAGGTTTCTGCAGCTTGTTCAGAATCTAGAGCAGGGAAACAGGTTCCGTAAACTTTTTCTGCCGTTTCGGATCTCGGGCATCATATGACACCAGTTTCAGATGCTTTGGATACTTTTCATTATTTTGAAAAAATCCTGACCTGCGGGTCACAGTTTTTGCCTTCCTTTTCTCTTCTGAGCTGCACTCAGATTTCTGCAGCTTCTTCAGACAGTTTTTGCCTTCTTTTTCTCTCCTGAGCTGCACTCAGGTTTCTGCAGCTTGTTCAGAATCTAGAGCAGGGAAACAGGTTCCGCAATTTTTTTCTGCCCTTTCGGATCTCGGGCATCATATGACGCGAGTTTGAGACGCTTTGGATTCTTTTCATTTTTTTGAAAAAATCCTGACCCGCGGGTCACAGTTTTTGCCTTCTTTTTCTCTGCTGAGCTGCACTCAGGTTTCTGCAGCTTGTTCAGAATCTAGAGCAGGGAAACAGGTTCCGCAAACTTTTTCTACCCTTTCGGATCTCGGGCATCATATGACGCGAGTTTGAGACGCTTTGGATACTTTTCATTTTTTTGAAAAAATCCTGACCCGCGGGTCACAGTTTTTGCCTTCTTTTTCTCTCCTGAGCTGCACGCAGGTTTCTGCAGCTTGTTCAGAATCTAGAGCAGGGTAACAGGTTCCGTAAACTTTTTCTGCCGTTTCGGATCTCGGGCATCATATGACGCCAGTTTCAGATGCTTTGGATACTTTTCATTTTTTTGAAAAAATCCTGACCCGCGGGTCACAGTTTTTGCCTTCTCTTTCTCTCCTGAGCTGCACTCAGGTTTCTGCAGCTTGTTCAGAATCTAGAGCAGGGAAACAGGTTCCATAAAATTTTTCTGCTGTTTCGGATCTCGGGCATCATATGACACCAGTTTCAGATGCTTTGGATACTTTTCATTATTTTGAAAAAATCCTGACCCGCGGGTCACAGTTTTTGCCTTCCTTTTCTCTCCTGAGCTGCACTCAGATTTCTGCAGCTTCTTCAGACAGTTTTTGCCTTCTTTTTCTCTCCTGAGCTGCACTCAGGTTTCTGCAGCTTGTTCAGAATCTAGAGCAGGGAAACAGGTTCCGCAAATTCTTTCTGCCCTTTCTGATCTCGGGCATCATATGACGCGAGTTTGAGACGCTTTGGATACTTTTCATTTTTTTGAAAAAATCCTGACCCGCGGGTCACAGTTTTTGCCTTCTTTTTCTCTCCTGAGCTGCACTCAGGTTTCTGCAGCTTGTTCAGAATCTAGAGCAGGGAAACAGGTTCCGCAAACTTTTTCTGCCCTTTCGGATCTCGGGCATCATATGACGCGAGTATGAGACGCTTTGGATACTTTTCATTTTTTTGAAAAAATCCTGACCCGCGGGTCACAGTTTTTGCCTTCTTTTTCTCTCCTGAGCTGCACTCAGGTTTCTGCAGCTTGTTCAGAATCTAGAGCAGGGAAACAGGTTCCACAAACTTTTTCTGCCGTTTCGGATCTCGGGCATCATATGACACCAGTTTCAGATGCTTTGGATACTTTTCATTATTTTGAAAAAATCCTGACCCGCGGGTCACAGTTTTTGCCTTCCTTTTCTCTTCTGAGCTGCACTCAGATTTCTGCAGCTTCTTCAGACAGTTTTTGCCTTCTTTTTCTCTCCTGAGCTGCACTCAGGTTTCTGCAGCTTGTTCAGAATCTAGAGCAGGGAAACAGGTTCTGCAATTTTTTTCTGCCCTTTCGGATCTCGGGCATCATATGACGCGAGTTTGAGACGCTTTGGATTCTTTTCATTTTTTTGAAAAAATCCTGACCCGCGGGTCAGAGTTTTTGCCTTCTTTTTCTCTGCTGAGCTGCACTCAGGTTTCTGCAGCTTGTTCAGAATATAGAGCAGGGAAAGAGGTTCCGCAAATTTTTTCTGCCCTTTCGGATCTCGGGCATCATATGACGCGAGTTTGAGACGCTTTGGATACTTTTCATTTTTTTGAAAAAATCCTGACCCGCGGGTCACAGTTTTTACCTTCTTTTTCTCTCCTGAGCTGCACTCAGGTTTCTGCAGCTTGTTCAGAATCTAGAGCAGGGAAACAGGTTCCGCCAAATTTTTCTACCCTTTCGGATCTCGGGCATCATATGACGCGAGTTTGAGACGCTTTGGATACTTTTCATTTTTTTGAAAAAATTCTGACCAGAGTTTTTCGGGTCAGAGTTTTTGCATTCTTTTTCTCTCCTGAGCTGCACTCAGGTTTCTGCAGCTTGTTCAGAATCTAGAGTAGGGAAACAGGTTCCGCAAACTTTTTCTGCCCTTTCGGATCTCGGGCATCATATGACGCGAGTTTGAGACGCTTTGGATACTTTTCATTTTTTTGAAAAAATCCTGACCCGCGGTTCACAGTTTTTGCCTTCTTTTTCTCTCCTGAGCTGCACGCAGGTTTCTGCAGCTTGTTCAGAATCTAGAGCAGGGTAACAGGTTCCGTAAACTTTTTCTGCCGTTTCGGATCTCGGGCATCATATGACGCCAGTTTCAGATGCTTTGGATACTTTTCGTTTTTTTGAAAAAATCCTGACCCGCGGGTCACAGTTTTTGCCTTCTCTTTCTCTCCTGAGCTGCACTCAGGTTTCTGCAGCTTGTTCAGAATCTAGAGCAGGGAAACAGGTTCCATAAAATTTTTCTGCTGTTTCGGATCTCGGGCATCATATGACACCAGTTTCAGATGCTTTGGATACTTTTCATTATTTTGAAAAAATCCTGACCCGCAGGTCACAGTTTTTGCCTTCCTTTTCTCTCCTGAGCTGCACTCAGATTTCTGCAGCTTCTTCAGACAGTTTTTGCCTTCTTTTTCTCTCCTGAGCTGCACTCAGGTTTCTGCAGCTTGTTCAGAATCTAGAGCAGGGAAACAGGTTCCGCAAATTCTTTCTGCCCTTTCTGATCTCGGGCATCATATGACGCGAGTTTGAGACGCTTTGGATACTTTTCATTTTTTTGAAAAAATCCTGACCCGCGGGTCACAGTTTTTGCCTTCTTTTTCTCTCCTGAGCTGCACTCAGGTTTCTGCAGCTTGTTCAGAATCTAGAGCAGGGAAACAGGTTCCGCAAACTTTTTCTGCCCTTTCGGATCTCGGGCATCATATGACGCGAGTTTGAGACGCTTTGGATACTTTTCATTTTTTTGAAAAAATCCTGACCCGCGGGTCACAGTTTTTGCCTTCTTTTTCTCTCCTGAGCTGCACTCAGGTTTCTGCAGCTTGTTCAGAATCTAGAGCAGGGAAACAGGTTCCACAAACTTTTCCTGCCCTTTCGGATCTCGGGCATCATATGACGCGAGTTTGAGACGCTTTGGATACTTTTCATATTTTTGAAAAAATCCTGACCCGCGGGTCACAGTTTTGTCTTCTTTTTCTCTCCTGAGCTGCACTCAGGTTTCTGCAGCTTGTTCAGAATCTAGAGCAGGGAAACAGGTTCCGTAAACTTTTTCTGCCGTTTCGGATCTCGGGCATCATATGACACCAGTTTCAGATGCTTTGGATACTTTTCATTATTTTGAAAAAATCCTGACCCGCGGGTCACAGTTTTTGCCTTCCTTTTCTCTTCTGAGCTGCACTCAGATTTCTGCAGCTTCTTCAGACAGTTTTTGCCTTCTTTTTCTCTCCTGAGCTGCACTCAGGTTTCTGCAGCTTGTTCAGAATCTAGAGCAGGGAAACAGGTTCCGCAATTTTTTTCTGCCCTTTCGGATCTCGGGCATCATATGACGCGAGTTTGAGACGCTTTGGATTCTTTTCATTTTTTTGAAAAAATCCTGACCCGCGGGTCACAGTTTTTGCCTTCTTTTTCTCTGCTGAGCTGCACTCAGGTTTCTGCAGCTTGTTCAGAATCTAGAGCAGGGAAACAGGTTCCGCAAACTTTTTCTGCCCTTTCGGATCTCGGGCATCATATGACGCGAGTTTGAGACGCTTTGGATACTTTTCATTTTTTTGAAAAAATCCTGACCCGCGGGTCACAGTTTTTACCTTCTTTTTCTCTCCTGAGCTGCACTCAGGTTTCTGCAGCTTGTTCAGAATCTAGAGCAGGGAAACAGGTTCCGCCAAATTTTTCTACCCTTTCGGATCTCGGGCATCATATGACGCGAGTTTGAGACGCTTTGGATACTTTTCATTTTTTTGAAAAAATTCTGACCAGAGTTTTTCGGGTCAGAGTTTTTGCATTCTTTTTCTCTCCTGAGCTGCACTCAGGTTTCTGCAGCTTGTTCAGAATCTAGAGTAGGGAAACAGGTTCCGCAAACTTTTTCTGCCCTTTCGGATCTCGGGCATCATATGACGCGAGTTTGAGACGCTTTGGATACTTTTCATTTTTTTGAAAAAATCCTGACCCGCGGTTCACAGTTTTTGCCTTCTTTTTCTCTCCTGAGCTGCACGCAGGTTTCTGCAGCTTGTTCAGAATCTAGAGCAGGGTAACAGGTTCCGTAAACTTTTTCTGCCGTTTCGGATCTCGGGCATCATATGACGCCAGTTTCAGATGCTTTGGATACTTTTCATTTTTTTGAAAAAATCCTGACCCGCGGGTCACAGTTTTTGCCTTCTCTTTCTCTCCTGAGCTGCACTCAGGTTTCTGCAGCTTGTTCAGAATCTAGAGCAGGGAAACAGGTTCCATAAAATTTTTCTGCTGTTTCGGATCTCGGGCATCATATGACACCAGTTTCAGATGCTTTGGATACTTTTCATTATTTTGAAAAAATCCTGACCCGCGGGTCACAGTTTTTGCCTTCCTTTTCTCTCCTGAGCTGCACTCAGATTTCTGCAGCTTCTTCAGACAGTTTTTGCCTTCTTTTTCTCTCCTGAGCTGCACTCAGGTTTCTGCAGCTTGTTCAGAATCTAGAGCAGGGAAACAGGTTCCGCAAATTCTTTCTGCCCTTTCTGATCTCGGGCATCATATGATGCGAGTTTGAGACGCTTTGGATACTTTTCATTTTTTTGAAAAAATCCTGACCAGAGTTTTTCGGGTCAGAGTTTTTGCCTTCTTTTTCTCTCCTGAGCTGCACTCAGGTTTCTGCAGCTTGTTCAGAATCTAGAGCAGGGAAAGAGGTTCCGCAAATTCTTTCTGCCCTTTCTGATCTCGGGCATCATATGACGAGAGTTTGAGACGCTTTGGATACTTTTCATTTTTTTGAAAAAATCCTGACCAGAGTTTTTCGGGTCACAGTTTTTGCCTTCTTTTTCTCTCCTGAGCTGCACTCAGGTTTCTGCAGCTTCTTCAGAATCTAGAGCAGGGAAACAGGTTCCACAAACTTTTTCTGCCCTTTAGGATCTCATGCATCATATGATGCGAGTTTGAGACGCTTTGGATACTTTTCATTTTTTTGAAAAAATCCTGACCCGCGGTTCACAGTTTTTGCCTTCTTTTTCTCTCCTGAGCTGCACGCAGGTTTCTGCAGCTTGTTCAGAATCTAGAGCAGGGAAATAGGTTCCGCAAACTTTTCCTGCCCTTTCGGATCTCGGGCATCATATGACGCGAGTTTGAGACGCTTTGGATACTTTTCATATTTTTGAAAAAATCCTGACCCACGGGTCACAGTTTTTGTCTTTTTTTTCTCTCCTGAGCTGCACGCAGGTTTCTGCGGCTTGTTCAGAATCTAGAGCAGGGAAACAGGTTCCGTAAACTTTTTCTGCCGTTTCGGATCTCGGGCATCATATGACGCCAGTTTCAGATGCTTTGGATACTTTTCATTATTTTGAAAAAATCCTGACCCGCGGGTCACAGTTTTTGCCTTCCTTTTCTCTTCTGAGCTGCACTCAGATTTCTGCAGCTTCTTCAGACAGTTTTTGCCTTCTTTTTCTCTCCTGAGCTGCACTCAGGTTTCTGCAGCTTGTTCAGAATCTAGAGCAGGGAAACAGGTTCCGCAATTTTTTTCTGCCCTTTCGGATCTCGGGCATCATATGACGCGAGTTTGAGACGCTTTGGATTCTTTTCATTTTTTTGAAAAAATCCTGACCCGCGGGTCACAGTTTTTGCCTTCTTTTTCTCTGCTGAGCTGCACTCAGATTTCTGCAGCTTGTTCAGAATCTAGAGCAGGGAAACAGGTTCCGCAAATTCTTTCTGCCCTTTCTGATCTCGGGCATCATATGACGCGAGTTTGAGACGCTTTGGATACTTTTCATTTTTTTGAAAAAATTCTGACCAGAGTTTTTCGGGTCAGAGTTTTTGCCTTCTTTTTCTCTCCTGAGCTGCACTCAGGTTTCTGCAGCTTGTTCAGAATCTAGAGCAGGGAAAGAGGTTCCGCAAATTCTTTCTGCCCTTTCTGATCTCGGGCATCATATGACGAGAGTTTGAGACGCTTTGGATACTTTTCATTTTTTTGAAAAAATCCTGACCAGAGTTTTTCGGGTCAGAGTTTTTGCCTTCTTTTTCTCTCCTGAGCTGCACTCAGGTTTCTGCAGCTTGTTCAGAATCTAGAGTAGGGAAACAGGTTCCGCAAACTTTTTCTGCCCGTTCGGATCTCGGGCATCATATGACGCGAGTTTGAGACGCTTTGGATACTTTTCATTTTTTTGAAAAAATCCTGACCCGCGGGTCACAGTTTTTGCCTTCTTTTTATCTCCTGAGCTGCACTCAGGTTTCTGCAGCTTGTTCAGAATCTAGAGCAGGGAAACAGGTTCCGCAAACTTTTTCTGCCCTTTACGATCTCATGCATCATATGATGCGAGTTTGAGACGCTTTGGATACTTTTCATTTTTTTGAAAAAATCCTGACCCGCGGTTCACAGTTTTTGCCTTCTTTTTCTCTCCTGAGCTGCACGCAGGTTTCTGCAGCTTGTTCAGAATCTAGAGCAGGGAAACAGGTTCCGCAAACTTTTCCTGCCCTTTCGGATCTCGGGCATCATATGACGCGAGTTTGAGACAGTTTGGATACTTTTCATTTTTTTTAAAAAATCCTGACCCACGGGTCACAGTTTTTGTCTTCTTTTTCTCTCCTGAGCTGCACTCAGGTTTCTGCAGCTTGTTCAGAATCTAGAGCAGGGAAAGAGGTTCCGTAAACTTTTTCTGCCGTTTTGGATCTCGGGCATCATATGACGCCAGTTTCAGATGCTTTGGATAGTTTTCATTTTTGAAAAAATCCTGACCCGCGGGTCAGAGTTTTTGCCTTCTTTTTCTCTCCTGAGCTGCACTCAGGTTTCTGCAGCTTGTTCAGAATCTAGAGCAGGGAAACAGGTTCCGCAAACTTTTTCTGCCCTTTCGGATCTCGGGCATCATATGACGCGAGTTTGAGATGCTTTGGATACTTTTCATTATTTTGAAAAAATCCTGACCCGCGGGTCACAGTTTTTGCCTTCCTTTTCTCTTCTGAGCTGCACTCAGGTTTCTGCAGCTTCTTCAGACAGTTTTTGCCTTCTTTTTCTCTCCTGAGCTGCACTCAGGTTTCTGCAGCTTGTTCAGAATCTAGAGCAGGGAAACAGGTTCCGCAATTTTTTTCTGCCCTTTCGGATCTCGGGCATCATATGACGCGAGTTTGAGACGCTTTGGATACTTTTCATTTTTTTGAAAAAATCCTGACCCGCGGGTCACAGTTTTTGCCTTCTTTTTCTCTCCTGAGCTGCACTCAGGTTTCTGCAGCTTGTTCAGAATCTAGAGCAGGGAAACAGGTTCCGCAAACTTTTTCTGCCCTTTCGGATCTCGGGCATCATATGACGCGAGTTTGAGACGCTTTGGATACTTTTCATTTTTTTGAAAAAATCCTGACCCGCGGGTCACAGTTTTTGCCTTCTTTTTCTCTCCTGAGCTGCACTAAGGTTTCTGCAGCTTGTTCAGAATCTAGAGCAGGGAAACAGGTTCCACAAACTTTTCCTGCCCTTTCGGATCTCGGGCATCATATGACGCGAGTTTGAGACGCTTTGGATACTTTTCATATTTTTGAAAAAATCCTGACCCGTGGGTCACAGTTTTGTCTTCTTTTTCTCTACTGAGCTGCACTCAGGTTTCTGCAGCTTGTTCAGAATCTAGAGCAGGGAAACAGGTTCCGTAAACTTTTTCTGCCGTTTCGGATCTCGGGCATCATATGACACCAGTTTCAGATGCTTTGGATACTTTTCATTATTTTGAAAAAATCCTGACCCGCGGGTCACAGTTTTTGCCTTCCTTTTCTCTTCTGAGCTGCACTCAGATTTCTGCAGCTTCTACAGACAGTTTTTGCCTTCTTTTTCTCTGCTGAGCTGCACTCAGGTTTCTGCAGCTTGTTCAGAATCTAGAGCAGGGAAACAGCTTCCGCAAACTTTTTCTGCCCTTTCGGATCTCGGGCATCATATGACGCGAGTTTGAGACGCTTTGGATACTTTTCATTTTTTTGAAAAAATCCTGACCCGCGGGTCACAGTTTTTGCCTTCTCTTTCTCTCCTGAGCTGCACTCAGGTTTCTGCAGCTTGTTCAGAATCTAGAGCAGGGAAACAGGTTCCGCAAATTCTTTCTGCCCTTTCTGATCTCGGGCATCATATGACGCGAGTTTGAGACGCTTTGGATACTTTTCATTTTTTTGAAAAAATCCTGACCAGAGTTTTTCGGGTCAGAGTTTTTGCCTTCTTTTTCACTCCTGAGCTGCACTCAGGTTTCTGCAGCTTGTTCAGAATCTAGAGCAGGGAAAGAGGTTCCGCAAATTCTTTCTGCCCTTTCTGATCTCGGGCATCATATGACGAGAGTTTGAGACGCTTTGGATACTTTTCATTTTTTTGAAAAAATCCTGACCAGAGTTTTTCGGGTCACAGTTTTTGCCTTCTTTTTCTCTCCTGAGCTGCACTCAGGTTTCTGCAGCTTGTTCAGAATCTAGAGCAGGGAAACAGGTTCCACAAACTTTTTCTGCCCTTTAGGATCTCATGCATCATATGATGCGAGTTTGAGACGCTTTGGATACTTTTCATTTTTTTGAAAAAATCCTGACCAGAGTTTTTCGGGTCACAGTTTTTGCCTTCTTTTTCTCTCCTGAGCTGCACGCAGGTTTCTGCAGCTTGTTCAGAATCTAGAGCAGGGAAACAGGTTCCGTAAACTTTTTCTGCCGTTTCGGATCTCGGGCATCATATGACGCCAGTTTCAGATGCTTTGGATACTTTTCATTTTTTTGAAAAAATCCTGACCCGCGGGTCACAGTTTTTGCCTTCTTTTTCTCTCCTGAGCTGCACTCAGGTTTCTGCAGCTTGTTCAGAATCTAGAGCAGGGAAACAGGTTCCGCAAACTTTTTCTGCCCTTTCGGATCTCGGGCATCATATGACGCGAGTTTGAGACGCTTTGGATACTTTTCATTTTTTTGAAAAAATCCTGACCCGCGGGTCACAGTTTTGTCTTCTTTTTCTCTCCTGAGCTGCACTCAGGTTTCTGCAGCTTGTTCAGAATCTAGAGCAGGGAAACAGGTTCCGTAAACTTTTTCTGCCGTTTCGGATCTCGGGCATCATATGACACCAGTTTCAGATGCTTTGGATACTTTTCATTATTTTGAAAAAATCCTGACCCGCGGGTCACAGTTTTTGCCTTCCTTTTCTCTTCTGAGCTGCACTCAGATTTCTGCAGCTTCTTCAGACAGTTTTTGCCTTCTTTTTCTCTCCTCAGCTGCACTCAGGTTTCTGCAGCTTGTTCAGAATCTAGAGCAGGGAAACAGGTTCCGCAAACTTTTTCTGCCGTTTCGGATCTCGGGCATCATATGACGCCAGTTTCAGATGCTTTGGATAGTTTTCATTTTTGAAAAAATCCTGACCCGCGGGTCAGAGTTTTTGCCTTCTTTTTCTCTCCTGAGCTGCACTCAGGTTTCTGCAGCTTGTTCAGAATCTAGAGCAGGGAAACAGGTTCCGCAAACTTTTTCTGCCCTTTCGGATCTCGGGCATCATATGACGCGAGTTTGAGATGCTTTGGATACTTTTCATTATTTTGAAAAAATCCTGACCCGCGGGTCACAGTTTTTGCCTTCCTTTTCTCTTCTGAGCTGCACTCAGGTTTCTGCAGCTTCTTCAGACAGTTTTTGCCTTCTTTTTCTCTCCTGAGCTGCACTCAGGTTTCTGCAGCTTGTTCAGAATCTAGAGCAGGGAAACAGGTTCCGCAAACTTTTTCTGCCCTTTCGGATCTCGGGCATCATATGACGCGAGTTTGAGACGCTTTGGATACTTTTCATTTTTTTGAAAAAATCCTGACCCGCGGGTCACAGTTTTTGCCTTCTTTTTCTCTCCTGAGCTGCACTAAGGTTTCTGCAGCTTGTTCAGAATCTAGAGCAGGGAAACAGGTTCCACAAACTTTTCCTGCCCTTTCGGATCTCGGGCATCATATGACGCGAGTTTGAGACGCTTTGGATACTTTTCATATTTTTGAAAAAATCCTGACCCGCGGGTCACAGTTTTGTCTTCTTTTTCTCTACTGAGCTGCACTCAGGTTTCTGCAGCTTGTTCAGAATCTAGAGCAGGGAAACAGGTTCCGTAAACTTTTTCTGCCGTTTCGGATCTCGGGCATCATATGACACCAGTTTCAGATGCTTTGGATACTTTTCATTATTTTGAAAAAATCCTGACCCGCGGGTCACAGTTTTTGCCTTCCTTTTCTCTTCTGAGCTGCACTCAGATTTCTGCAGCTTCTACAGACAGTTTTTGCCTTCTTTTTCTCTGCTGAGCTGCACTCAGGTTTCTGCAGCTTGTTCAGAATCTAGAGCAGGGAAACAGGTTCCGCAAACTTTTTCTGCCCTTTCGGATCTCGGGCATCATATGACGCGAGTTTGAGACGCTTTGGATACTTTTCATTTTTTTGAAAAAATCCTGACCCGCGGGTCACAGTTTTTGCCTTCTCTTTCTCTCCTGAGCTGCACTCAGGTTTCTGCAGCTTGTTCAGAATCTAGAGCAGGGGAACAGGTTCTGCAAACTTTTCCTGCCCTTTCGGATCTCGGGCATCATATGACGCCAGTTTCAGATGCTTTGGATAGTTTTCATTTTTTTGAAAAAATCCTGACCCGCAGGTCAGAGTTTTTGCCTTCTTTTTCTCTCCTGAGCTGCACTCAGGTTTCTGCAGCTTGTTCAGAATCTAGAGCAGGGAAACAGCTTCCGCAAACTTTTTCTGCCCTTTCGGATCTCATGCATCATATGATGCGAGTTTGAGACGCTTTGGATACTTTTCATTTTTTTGAAAAAATCCTGACCCGCGGGTCACAGTTTTTGCCTTCTTTTTCTCTCCTGAGCTGCTCTCAGGTTTCTGCAGCTTGTTCAGAATCTAGAGCAGGGAAAGAGGTTCCGCAAATTCTTTCTGCCCTTTCTGATCTCGGGCATCATATGACGAGAGTTTGAGACGCTTTGGATACTTTTCATTTTTTTGAAAAAATCCTGACCAGAGTTTTTCGGGTCAGAGTTTTTGCCTTCTTTTTCTCTCCTGAGCTGCACTCAGGTTTCTGCAGCTTGTTCAGAATCTAGAGCAGGGAAACAGGTTCCGTAAACTTTTTCTGCTGTTTCGGATCTCGGGCATCATATGACACCAGTTTCAGATGCTTTGGATACTTTTCATTATTTTGAAAAAATCCTGATCCGTGGGTCACAGTTTTTGCCTTCCTTTTCTCTCCTGAGCTGCACTCAGATTTCTGCAGCTTCTTCAGACAGTTTTTGCCTTCTTTTTCTCTCCTGAGCTGCACTCAGGTTTCTGCAGCTTGTTCAGAATCTAGAGCAGGGAAACAGGTTCCGTAAACTTTTTCTGCCGTTTCGGATCTCGGGCATCATATGACGCCAGTTTCAGATGCTTTGGATACTTTTCATTGTTTTGAAAAAATCCTGACCAGAGTTTTTCGGGTCAGAGTTTTTGCATTCTTTTTCTCTCCTGAGCTGCACTCAGGTTTCTGCAGCTTGTTCAGGATCTAGAGTAGGTAAGCAGGTTCCGCAAACTTTTTCTGCCCTTTCGGATCTCGGGCATCATATGACGCGAGTTTGAGACGCTTTGGATACTTGTCATTTTTTTGAAAAAATCCTGACCCGCGAGTCACAGTTTTTGCCTTCTTTTTCTCTCCTGAGCTGCACTCAGGTTTCTGCAGCTTGTTCAGAATCTAGAGCAGGGAAAGAGGTTCCGCAAATTCTTTCTGCCCTTTCTGAGCTCGGGCATCATATGACGAGAGTTTGAGACGCTTTGGATACTTTTCATTTTTTTGAAAAAATCCTGACCCGCGGGTCACAGTTTTCGCCTTCCTTTTCTCTCCTGAGCTGCACTCAGATTTCTGCAGCTTCTTCAGACAGTTTTTGCCTTCTTTTTCTCTCCTGAGCTGCACTCAGGTTTCTGCAGCTTGTTCAGAATCTAGAGCAGGGAAACAGGTTCCGCAATTTTTTTCTGCCCTTTCGGATCTCGGGCATCATATGACGCGAGTTTGAGACGCTTTGGATTCTTTTCATTTTTTTGAAAAAATCCTGACCCGCGGGTCACAGTTTTTGCCTTCTTTTTCTCTGCTGAGCTGCACTCAGATTTCTGCAGCTTGTTCAGAATCTAGAGCAGGGAAACAGGTTCCGCAAATTCTTTCTGCCCTTTCTGATCTCGGGCATCATATGACGCGAGTTTGAGACGCTTTGGATACTTTTCATTTTTTTGAAAAAATTCTGACCAGAGTTTTTCGGGTCAGAGTTTTTGCCTTCTTTTTCTCTCCTGAGCTGCACTCAGGTTTCTGCAGCTTGTTCAGAATCTAGAGCAGGGAAAGAGGTTCCGCAAATTCTTTCTGCCCTTTCTGATCTCGGGCATCATATGACGAGAGTTTGAGACGCTTTGGATACTTTTCATTTTTTTGAAAAAATCCTGACCAGAGTTTTTCGGGTCAGAGTTTTTGCCTTCTTTTTCTCTCCTGAGCTGCACTCAGGTTTCTGCAGCTTGTTCAGAATCTAGAGTAGGGAAACAGGTTCCGCAAACTTTTTCTGCCCGTTCGGATCTCGGGCATCATATGACGCGAGTTTGAGACGCTTTGGATACTTTTCATTTTTTTGAAAAAATCCTGACCCGCGGGTCACAGTTTTTGCCTTCTTTTTATCTCCTGAGCTGCACTCAGGTTTCTGCAGCTTGTTCAGAATCTAGAGCAGGGAAACAGGTTCCGCAAACTTTTTCTGCCCTTTACGATCTCATGCATCATATGATGCGAGTTTGAGACGCTTTGGATACTTTTCATTTTTTTGAAAAAATCCTGACCCGCGGTTCACAGTTTTTGCCTTCTTTTTCTCTCCTGAGCTGCACGCAGGTTTCTGCAGCTTGTTCAGAATCTAGAGCAGGGAAACAGGTTCCGCAAACTTTTCCTGCCCTTTCGGATCTCGGGCATCATATGACGCGAGTTTGAGACACTTTGGATACTTTTCATTTTTTTTAAAAAATCCTGACCCACGGGTCACAGTTTTTGTCTTCTTTTTCTCTCCTGAGCTGCACTCAGGTTTCTGCAGCTTGTTCAGAATCTAGAGCAGGGAAAGAGGTTCCGTAAACTTTTTCTGCCGTTTCGGATCTCGGGCATCATATGACGCCAGTTTCAGATGCTTTGGATAGTTTTCATTTTTGAAAAAATCCTGACCCGCGGGTCAGAGTTTTTGCCTTCTTTTTCTCTCCTGAGCTGCACTCAGGTTTCTGCAGCTTGTTCAGAATCTAGAGCAGGGAAACAGGTTCCGCAAACTTTTTCTGCCCTTTCGGATCTCGGGCATCATATGACGCGAGTTTGAGATGCTTTGGATACTTTTCATTATTTTGAAAAAATCCTGACCCGCGGGTCACAGTTTTTGCCTTCCTTTTCTCTTCTGAGCTGCACTCAGGTTTCTGCAGCTTCTTCAGACAGTTTTTGCCTTCTTTTTCTCTCCTGAGCTGCACTCAGGTTTCTGCAGCTTGTTCAGAATCTAGAGCAGGGAAACAGGTTCCGCAATTTTTTTCTGCCCTTTCGGATCTCGGGCATCATATGACGCGAGTTTGAGACGCTTTGGATACTTTTCATTTTTTTGAAAAAATCCTGACCCGCGGGTCACAGTTTTTGCCTTCTTTTTCTCTCCTGAGCTGCACTCAGGTTTCTGCAGCTTGTTCAGAATCTAGAGCAGGGAAACAGGTTCCGCAAACTTTTTCTGCCCTTTCGGATCTCGGGCATCATATGACGCGAGTTTGAGACGCTTTGGATACTTTTCATTTTTTTGAAAAAATCCTGACCCGCGGGTCACAGTTTTTGCCTTCTTTTTCTCTCCTGAGCTGCACTAAGGTTTCTGCAGCTTGTTCAGAATCTAGAGCAGGGAAACAGGTTCCACAAACTTTTCCTGCCCTTTCGGATCTCGGGCATCATATGACGCGAGTTTGAGACGCTTTGGATACTTTTCATATTTTTGAAAAAATCCTGACCCGCGGGTCACAGTTTTGTCTTCTTTTTCTCTACTGAGCTGCACTCAGGTTTCTGCAGCTTGTTCAGAATCTAGAGCAGGGAAACAGGTTCCGTAAACTTTTTCTGCCGTTTCGGATCTCGGGCATCATATGACACCAGTTTCAGATGCTTTGGATACTTTTCATTATTTTGAAAAAATCCTGACCCGCGGGTCACAGTTTTTGCCTTCCTTTTCTCTTCTGAGCTGCACTCAGATTTCTGCAGCTTCTACAGACAGTTTTTGCCTTCTTTTTCTCTGCTGAGCTGCACTCAGGTTTCTGCAGCTTGTTCAGAATCTAGAGCAGGGAAACAGGTTCCGCAAACTTTTTCTGCCCTTTCGGATCTCGGGCATCATATGACGCGAGTTTGAGACGCTTTGGATACTTTTCATTTTTTTGAAAAAATCCTGACCCGCGGGTCACAGTTTTTGCCTTCTCTTTCTCTCCTGAGCTGCACTCAGGTTTCTGCAGCTTGTTCAGAATCTAGAGCAGGGAAACAGGTTCCGCAAATTCTTTCTGCCCTTTCTGATCTCGGGCATCATATGACGCGAGTTTGAGACGCTTTGGATACTTTTCATTTTTTTGAAAAAATCCTGACCAGAGTTTTTCGGGTCAGAGTTTTTGCCTTCTTTTTCACTCCTGAGCTGCACTCAGGTTTCTGCAGCTTGTTCAGAATCTAGAGCAGGGAAAGAGGTTCCGCAAATTCTTTCTGCCCTTTCTGATCTCGGGCATCATATGACGAGAGTTTGAGACGCTTTGGATACTTTTCATTTTTTTGAAAAAATCCTGACCAGAGTTTTTCGGGTCACAGTTTTTGCCTTCTTTTTCTCTCCTGAGCTGCACTCAGGTTTCTGCAGCTTGTTCAGAATCTAGAGCAGGGAAACAGGTTCCACAAACTTTTTCTGCCCTTTAGGATCTCATGCATCATATGATGCGAGTTTGAGACGCTTTGGATACTTTTCATTTTTTTGAAAAAATCCTGACCAGAGTTTTTCGGGTCACAGTTTTTGCCTTCTTTTTCTCTCCTGAGCTGCACGCAGGTTTCTGCAGCTTGTTCAGAATCTAGAGCAGGGAAACAGGTTCCGTAAACTTTTTCTGCCGTTTCGGATCTCGGGCATCATATGACGCCAGTTTCAGATGCTTTGGATACTTTTCATTTTTTTGAAAAAATCCTGACCCGCGGGTCACAGTTTTTGCCTTCTTTTTCTCTCCTGAGCTGCACTCAGGTTTCTGCAGCTTGTTCAGAATCTAGAGCAGGGAAACAGGTTCCGCAAACTTTTTCTGCCCTTTCGGATCTCGGGCATCATATGACGCGAGTTTGAGACGCTTTGGATACTTTTCATTTTTTTGAAAAAATCCTGACCCGCGGGTCACAGTTTTGTCTTCTTTTTCTCTCCTGAGCTGCACTCAGGTTTCTGCAGCTTGTTCAGAATCTAGAGCAGGGAAACAGGTTCCGTAAACTTTTTCTGCCGTTTCGGATCTCGGGCATCATATGACACCAGTTTCAGATGCTTTGGATACTTTTCATTATTTTGAAAAAATCCTGACCCGCGGGTCACAGTTTTTGCCTTCCTTTTCTCTTCTGAGCTGCACTCAGATTTCTGCAGCTTCTTCAGACAGTTTTTGCCTTCTTTTTCTCTCCTCAGCTGCACTCAGGTTTCTGCAGCTTGTTCAGAATCTAGAGCAGGGAAACAGGTTCCGCAAACTTTTTCTGCCCTTTCGGATTTCGGGCATCATATGACGTGAGTTTGAGATGCTTTGGATACTTTTCATTTTTTTGAAAAAATCCTGACCCGCGGGTCACAGTTTTTGCCTTCTTTTTCTCTCCTGAGCTGCACTCAGGTTTCTGCAGCTTGTTCAGAATCTAGAGCAGGGGAACAGGTTCTGCAAACTTTTCCTGCCCTTTCGGATCTCGGGCATCATATGACGCCAGTTTCAGATGCTTTGGATAGTTTTCATTTTTTTGAAAAAATCCTGACCCGCAGGTCAGAGTTTTTGCCTTCTTTTTCTCTCCTGAGCTGCACTCAGGTTTCTGCAGCTTGTTCAGAATCTAGAGCAGGGAAACAGCTTCCGCAAACTTTTTCTGCCCTTTCGGATCTCATGCATCATATGATGCGAGTTTGAGACGCTTTGGATACTTTTCATTTTTTTGAAAAAATCCTGACCCGCGGGTCACAGTTTTTGCCTTCTTTTTCTCTCCTGAGCTGCTCTCAGGTTTCTGCAGCTTGTTCAGAATCTAGAGCAGGGAAAGAGGTTCCGCAAATTCTTTCTGCCGTTTCTGATCTCGGGCATCATATGACGAGAGTTTGAGACGCTTTGGATACTTTTCATTTTTTTGAAAAAATCCTGACCAGAGTTTTTCGGGTCAGAGTTTTTGCCTTCTTTTTCTCTCCTGAGCTGCACTCAGGTTTCTGCAGCTTGTTCAGAATCTAGAGCAGGGAAACAGGTTCCGTAAACTTTTTCTGCTGTTTCGGATCTCGGGCATCATATGACACCAGTTTCAGATGCTTTGGATACTTTTCATTATTTTGAAAAAATCCTGATCCGTGGGTCACAGTTTTTGCCTTCCTTTTCTCTCCTGAGCTGCACTCAGATTTCTGCAGCTTCTTCAGACAGTTTTTGCCTTCTTTTTCTCTCCTGAGCTGCACTCAGGTTTCTGCAGCTTGTTCAGAATCTAGAGCAGGGAAACAGGTTCCGTAAACTTTTTCTGCCGTTTCGGATCTCGGGCATCATATGACGCCAGTTTCAGATGCTTTGGATACTTTTCATTGTTTTGAAAAAATCCTGACCAGAGTTTTTCGGGTCAGAGTTTTTGCATTCTTTTTCTCTCCTGAGCTGCACTCAGGTTTCTGCAGCTTGTTCAGGATCTAGAGTAGGTAAGCAGGTTCCGCAAACTTTTTCTGCCCTTTCGGATCTCGGGCATCATATGACGCGAGTTTGAGACGCTTTGGATACTTGTCATTTTTTTGAAAAAATCCTGACCCGCGAGTCACAGTTTTTGCCTTCTTTTTCTCTCCTGAGCTGCACTCAGGTTTCTGCAGCTTGTTCAGAATCTAGAGCAGGGAAAGAGGTTCCGCAAATTCTTTCTGCCCTTTCTGAGCTCGGGCATCATATGACGAGAGTTTGAGACGCTTTGGATACTTTTCATTTTTTTGAAAAAATCCTGACCCGCGGGTCACAGTTTTCGCCTTCCTTTTCTCTCCTGAGCTGCACTCAGATTTCTGCAGCTTCTTCAGACAGTTTTTGCCTTCTTTTTCTCTCCTGAGCTGCACTCAGGTTTCTGCAGCTTGTTCAGAATCTAGAGCAGGGAAACAGGTTCCGCAAATTCTTTCTGCCCTCTCTGATCTCGGGCATCATATGACGCGAGTTTGAGACGCTTTGGATACTTTTCATTTTTTTGAAAAAATCCTGACCAGAGTTTTTCGGGTCAGAGTTTTTGCATTCTTTTTCTCTCCTGAGCTGCACTCAGGTTTCTGCAGCTTGTTCAGAATCTAGAGCAGGGAAACAGGTTCTGCAAACTTTTTCTGCCCTTTCGGATCTCGGGCATCACATGACGCGAGTTTGAGACGCTTTGGATACTTTTCATTTTTTTGAAAAAATCCTGACCCGCGGGTCACAGTTTTTGTCTTCTTTTTCTCTCCTGAGCTGCACTCAGGTTTCTGCAGCTTGTTCAGAATCTAGAGCAGGGAAACAGGTTCCGTAAACATTTTCTGCCGTTTCGGATCTCGGGCATCATATGACGCGCGTTTGAGACGCTTTGGATACTTTTCATTTTTTTGAAAATATCCTGACCCGCGGGTCACAGTTTTTGCCTTCTTTTTCTCTCCTGAGCTGCACTCAGGTTTCTGCAGCTTGTTCAGAATCTAGAGCAGGGAAACAGGTTCCGCAAACTTTTTCTGCCCTTTCGGATCTCGGGCATCATATGACGCGAGTTTGAGATGCTTTGGATACTTTTCATTTTTTTGAAAAAATCCTGACCCGCGGGTCACAGTTTTTGCCTTCTTTTTCTCTCCTGAGCTACACTCAGGTTTCTGCAGCTTGTTCAGAATCTAGAGCAGGGAAACAGGTTCCGCAAACTTTTTCTGCCCTTTCGGATCTCATGCGTCATATGATGCGAGTTTGAGATGCTTTGGATACTTTTCATTTTTTTGAAAAAATCCTGACCCGCGGGTCACAGTTTTTGCCTTCTTTGTCTCTCCTGAGCTGCACTCAGGTTTCTGCAGCTTGTTCAGAATCTAGAGCAGGGAAACAGGTTCTGCAAACTTTTTCTGCCCTTTCGGATCTCGGGCATCATATGACGTGAGTTTGAGACGCTTTGGATACTTTTCATTTTTTGGAAAAAATCCTGACCCGCGGGTCACAGTTTTTGCCTTCTTTTTCTCTCCTGAGCTGCACTCAGGTTTCTGCAGCTTGTTCAGAATCTAGAGCAGGGAAACAGGTTCCGTAAACTTTTTCTGCTGTTTCGGATCTCGGGCATCATATGACACCAGTTTCAGATGCTTTGGATACTTTTCATTATTTTGAAAAAATCCTGACCCGTGGGTCACAGTTTTTGCCTTCCTTTTCTCTCCTGAGCTGCACTCAGATTTCTGCAGCTTCTTCAGACAGTTTTTGCCTTCCTTTTCTCTCCTCAGCTGCACTCAGGTTTCTGCAGCTTGTTCAGAATCTAGAGCAGGGAAACAGGTTCCGCAAACTTTTTCTGCCCTTTCGGATCTCATGCATCATATGATGCGAGTTTGAGACGCTTTGGATACTTTTCATTTTTTTGAAAAAATCCTGACCCGCGGGTCACAGTTTTTGTCTTCTTTTTCTCTCCTGAGCTGCACTCAGGTTTCTGCAGCTTGTTCAGAATCTAGAGCAGGGAAACAGGTTCCGTAAACTTTTTCTGCCGTTTCGGATCTCGGGCATCATATGACGCCAGTTTCAGATGCTTTGGATACTTTTCATTGTTTTGAAAAAATCCTGACCAGAGTTTTTCGGGTCAGAGTTTTTGCATTCTTTTTCTCTCCTGAGCTGCACTCAGGTTTCTGCAGCTTGTTCAGGATCTAGAGTAGGTAAACAGGTTCCGCAAACTTTTTCTGCCCTTTCGGATCTCGGGTATCATATGACGCGCGTTTGAGACGCTTTGGATACTTTTCATTTTTTTGAAAAAATCCAGACCCGCGGGTCACAGTTTTTGCCTTCTTTTTCTCTCCTGAGCTGCACTCAGGTTTCTGCAGCTTGTTCAGAATCTAGAGCAGGGAAACAGGTTCTGCAAACTTTTTCTGCCCTTTCGGATCTCGGGCATCATGTGACGCGAGTTTGAGACGCTATGGATACTTTTCATTTTTTTGAAAAAATCCTGACCCGCGGGTCACAGTTTTTGCCTTCTTTTTCTCTCCTGAGCTGCACTCAGGTTTCTGCAGCTTGTTCAGAATCTAGAGCAGGGAAACAGGTTCCGCAAATTCTTTCTGCCCTTTCTGATCTCGG
Source organism: Rhineura floridana (assembly GCF_030035675.1). Classification (NCBI taxonomy): domain Eukaryota; kingdom Metazoa; phylum Chordata; class Lepidosauria; order Squamata; family Rhineuridae; genus Rhineura; species Rhineura floridana. The sequence continues at coordinate 17,796 of NW_026902523.1, read as the reverse complement.
GCATCATATGACACGAGTTTGAGACGCTTTGGATACTTTTCATTTTTTTGAAAAAATCCTGACTAGAGTTTTTCGGGTCAGAGTTTTTGCATTCTTTTTCTCTCCTGAGCTGCACTCAGGTTTCTGCAGTTGTTCAGAATCTAGAGCAGGGAAACAGGTTCCGCAAACTTTTCTGCCCTTTCGGATCTCGGGCATCATATGACGCGAGTTTGAGACGCTTTGGATACTTTTCATTTTTTTGAAAAAATCCTGACCCGCGGGTCACAGTTTTTGCCTTCTTTTTCTCTCCTGAGCTGCACGCAGGTTTCTGCAGCTTGTTCAGAATCTAGAGCAGGGAAACAGGTTCCGCAAACTTTTTCTGCCCTTTCGGATCTCGGGCATCATATGACGCGAGTTTGAGACGCTTTGGATACTTTTCATTTTTTTGAAAAAATCCTGACCAGAGTTTTTCGGGTCAGAGTTTTTGCATTCTTTTTCTCTCCTGAGCTGCACTCAGGTTTCTGCAGCTTGTTCCGAATCTAGAGCAGGGAAACGGGTTCCGCAAACTTTTTCTGCCGTTTCGGATCTCGGGCATCATATGACGCGAGTTTGAGATGCTTTGGATACTTTTCCTTTTTTTGAAAAAATTGTGACCCGCTGGTCACAGTTTTTGCCTTCTTTTTCTCTCCTGAGCTGCACTCAGGTTTCTGCAGCTTGTTCAGAATCTAGAGCAGGGAAACAGGTTCCGCAAATTCTTTCTGCCCTTTCTGATCTCGGGCATCATATGACGCGAGTTTGAGATGCTTTGGATACTTTTCATTTTTTTGAAAAAATCCTGACCCGCGGGTCACAGTTTTTGCCTTCTTTTTCTCTCCTGAGCTGCACGCAGGTTTCTGCAGCTTGTTCAGAATCTAGAGCAGGGAAACAGGTTCCGCAAACTTTTTCTGCCCTTTCGGATCTCGGGCATCATATGACGCGCGTTTGAGACGCTTTGGATACTTTTCATTTTTTTGAAAAAATCCAGACCCGCGGGTCACAGTTTTTGCCTTCTTTTTCTCTCCTGAGCTGCACTCAGGTTTCTTCAGCTTGTTCAGAATCTAGAGCAGGGAAACAGGTTCCGCAAACTTTTTCTGCCCTTTCGGATCTCGGGCATCATGTGACGCGAGTTTGAGACGCTTTGGATACTTTTCATTTTTTTGAAAAAATCCTGACCCGCGGGTCACAGTTTTTGCCTTCTTTTTCTCTCCTGAGCTACACTCAGGTTTCTGCAGCTTGTTCAGAATCTAGAGCAGGGAAACAGGTTCCGCAAACTTTTTCTGCCCTTTCGGATCTCATGCGTCATATGATGCGAGTTTGAGATGCTTTGGATACTTTTCATTTTTTTGAAAAAATCCTGACCCGCGGGTCACAGTTTTTGCCTTCTTTGTCTCTCCTGAGCTGCACTCAGGTTTCTGCAGCTTGTTCAGAATCTAGAGCAGGGAAACAGGTTCCGCAAATTCTTTCTGCCCTTTCTGAGCTCGGGCATCATATGACGAGAGTTTGAGACGCTTTGGATACTTTTCATTTTTTTGAAAAAATCCTGACCCGCGGGTCACAGTTTTCGCCTTCCTTTTCTCTCCTGAGCTGCACTCAGATTTCTGCAGCTTCTTCAGACAGTTTTTGCCTTCTTTTTCTCTCCTGAGCTGCACTCAGGTTTCTGCAGCTTGTTCAGAATCTAGAGCAGGGAAACAGGTTCCGCAAATTCTTTCTGCCCTCTCTGATCTCGGGCATCATATGACGCGAGTTTGAGACGCTTTGGATACTTTTCATTTTTTTGAAAAAATCCTGACCAGAGTTTTTCGGGTCAGAGTTTTTGCATTCTTTTTCTCTCCTGAGCTGCACTCAGGTTTCTGCAGCTTGTTCAGAATCTAGAGCAGGGAAACAGGTTCTGCAAACTTTTTCTGCCCTTTCGGATCTCGGGCATCACATGACGCGAGTTTGAGACGCTTTGGATACTTTTCATTTTTTTGAAAAAATCCTGACCCGCGGGTCACAGTTTTTGTCTTCTTTTTCTCTCCTGAGCTGCACTCAGGTTTCTGCAGCTTGTTCAGAATCTAGAGCAGGGAAACAGGTTCCGTAAACATTTTCTGCCGTTTCGGATCTCGGGCATCATATGACGCGCGTTTGAGACGCTTTGGATACTTTTCATTTTTTTGAAAATATCCTGACCCGCGGGTCACAGTTTTTGCCTTCTTTTTCTCTCCTGAGCTGCACTCAGGTTTCTGCAGCTTGTTCAGAATCTAGAGCAGGGAAACAGGTTCCGCAAACTTTTTCTGCCCTTTCGGATCTCGGGCATCATATGACGCGAGTTTGAGATGCTTTGGATACTTTTCATTTTTTTGAAAAAATCCTGACCCGCGGGTCACAGTTTTTGCCTTCTTTTTCTCTCCTGAGCTACACTCAGGTTTCTGCAGCTTGTTCAGAATCTAGAGCAGGGAAACAGGTTCCGCAAACTTTTTCTGCCCTTTCGGATCTCATGCGTCATATGATGCGAGTTTGAGATGCTTTGGATACTTTTCATTTTTTTGAAAAAATCCTGACCCGCGGGTCACAGTTTTTGCCTTCTTTGTCTCTCCTGAGCTGCACTCAGGTTTCTGCAGCTTGTTCAGAATCTAGAGCAGGGAAACAGGTTCTGCAAACTTTTTCTGCCCTTTCGGATCTCGGGCATCATATGACGTGAGTTTGAGACGCTTTGGATACTTTTCATTTTTTGGAAAAAATCCTGACCCGCGGGTCACAGTTTTTGCCTTCTTTTTCTCTCCTGAGCTGCACTCAGGTTTCTGCAGCTTGTTCAGAATCTAGAGCAGGGAAACAGGTTCCGTAAACTTTTTCTGCTGTTTCGGATCTCGGGCATCATATGACACCAGTTTCAGATGCTTTGGATACTTTTCATTATTTTGAAAAAATCCTGACCCGTGGGTCACAGTTTTTGCCTTCCTTTTCTCTCCTGAGCTGCACTCAGATTTCTGCAGCTTCTTCAGACAGTTTTTGCCTTCCTTTTCTCTCCTCAGCTGCACTCAGGTTTCTGCAGCTTGTTCAGAATCTAGAGCAGGGAAACAGGTTCCGCAAACTTTTTCTGCCCTTTCGGATCTCATGCATCATATGATGCGAGTTTGAGACGCTTTGGATACTTTTCATTTTTTTGAAAAAATCCTGACCCGCGGGTCACAGTTTTTGTCTTCTTTTTCTCTCCTGAGCTGCACTCAGGTTTCTGCAGCTTGTTCAGAATCTAGAGCAGGGAAACAGGTTCCGTAAACTTTTTCTGCCGTTTCGGATCTCGGGCATCATATGACGCCAGTTTCAGATGCTTTGGATACTTTTCATTGTTTTGAAAAAATCCTGACCAGAGTTTTTCGGGTCAGAGTTTTTGCATTCTTTTTCTCTCCTGAGCTGCACTCAGGTTTCTGCAGCTTGTTCAGGATCTAGAGTAGGTAAACAGGTTCCGCAAACTTTTTCTGCCCTTTCGGATCTCGGGTATCATATGACGCGCGTTTGAGACGCTTTGGATACTTTTCATTTTTTTGAAAAAATCCAGACCCGCGGGTCACAGTTTTTGCCTTCTTTTTCTCTCCTGAGCTGCACTCAGGTTTCTGCAGCTTGTTCAGAATCTAGAGCAGGGAAACAGGTTCTGCAAACTTTTTCTGCCCTTTCGGATCTCGGGCATCATGTGACGCGAGTTTGAGACGCTATGGATACTTTTCATTTTTTTGAAAAAATCCTGACCCGCGGGTCACAGTTTTTGCCTTCTTTTTCTCTCCTGAGCTGCACTCAGGTTTCTGCAGCTTGTTCAGAATCTAGAGCAGGGAAACAGGTTCCGCAAATTCTTTCTGCCCTTTCTGATCTCGGGCATCATATGACACGAGTTTGAGACGCTTTGGATACTTTTCATTTTTTTGAAAAAATCCTGACTAGAGTTTTTCGGGTCAGAGTTTTTGCATTCTTTTTCTCTCCTGAGCTGCACTCAGGTTTCTGCAGTTGTTCAGAATCTAGAGCAGGGAAACAGGTTCCGCAAACTTTTCTGCCCTTTCGGATCTCGGGCATCATATGACGCGAGTTTGAGACGCTTTGGATACTTTTCATTTTTTTGAAAAAATCCTGACCCGCGGGTCACAGTTTTTGCCTTCTTTTTCTCTCCTGAGCTGCACGCAGGTTTCTGCAGCTTGTTCAGAATCTAGAGCAGGGAAACAGGTTCCGCAAACTTTTTCTGCCCTTTCGGATCTCGGGCATCATATGACGCGAGTTTGAGACGCTTTGGATACTTTTCATTTTTTTGAAAAAATCCTGACCAGAGTTTTTCGGGTCAGAGTTTTTGCATTCTTTTTCTCTCCTGAGCTGCACTCAGGTTTCTGCAGCTTGTTCCGAATCTAGAGCAGGGAAACGGGTTCCGCAAACTTTTTCTGCCGTTTCGGATCTCGGGCATCATATGACGCGAGTTTGAGATGCTTTGGATACTTTTCCTTTTTTTGAAAAAATTGTGACCCGCTGGTCACAGTTTTTGCCTTCTTTTTCTCTCCTGAGCTGCACTCAGGTTTCTGCAGCTTGTTCAGAATCTAGAGCAGGGAAACAGGTTCCGCAAATTCTTTCTGCCCTTTCTGATCTCGGGCATCATATGACGCGAGTTTGAGATGCTTTGGATACTTTTCATTTTTTTGAAAAAATCCTGACCCGCGGGTCACAGTTTTTGCCTTCTTTTTCTCTCCTGAGGTGCACGCAGGTTTCTGCAGCTTGTTCAGAATCTAGAGCAGGGAAACAGGTTCCGCAAACTTTTTCTGCCCTTTCGGATCTCGGGCATCATATGACGCGCGTTTGAGACGCTTTGGATACTTTTCATTTTTTTGAAAAAATCCAGACCCGCGGGTCACAGTTTTTGCCTTCTTTTTCTCTCCTGAGCTGCACTCAGGTTTCTTCAGCTTGTTCAGAATCTAGAGCAGGGAAACAGGTTCCGCAAACTTTTTCTGCCCTTTCGGATCTCGGGCATCATGTGACGCGAGTTTGAGACGCTTTGGATACTTTTCATTTTTTTGAAAAAATCCTGACCCGCGGGTCACAGTTTTTGCCTTCTTTTTCTCTCCTGAGCTACACTCAGGTTTCTGCAGCTTGTTCAGAATCTAGAGCAGGGAAACAGGTTCCGCAAACTTTTTCTGCCCTTTCGGATCTCATGCGTCATATGATGCGAGTTTGAGATGCTTTGGATACTTTTCATTTTTTTGAAAAAATCCTGACCCGCGGGTCACAGTTTTTGCCTTCTTTGTCTCTCCTGAGCTGCACTCAGGTTTCTGCAGCTTGTTCAGAATCTAGAGCAGGGAAACAGGTTCCGCAAATTCTTTCTGCCCTTTCTGATCTCGGGCATCATATGACGCGAGTTTGAGACGCTTTGGATACTTTTCATTTTTTTGAAAAAATCCTGACCAGAGTTTTTCGGGTCAGAGTTTTTGCCTTCTTTTTCTCTCCTGAGCTGCACTCAGGTTTCTGCAGCTTGTTCAGAATCTAGAGCAGGGAAACAGGTTCTGCAAACTTTTTCTGCCCTTTCGGATCTCGGGCATCATATGACGCGAGTTTGAGACGCTTTGGATACTTTTCATTTTTTTGAAAAAATCCTGACCCGCGGGTCACAGTTTTTGTCTTCTTTTTCTCTCCTGAGCTGCACTCAGGTTTCTGCAGCTTGTTCAGAATCTAGAGCAGGGAAACAGGTTCCGTAAACATTTTCTGCCGTTTCGGATCTCGGGCATCATATGACGCGCGTTTGAGACGCTTTGGATACTTTTCATTTTTTTGAAAAAATCCGGCCCCGCGGGTCACAGTTTTTGCCTTCTTTTTCTCTCCTGAGCTGCACTCAGGTTTCTGCAGCTTGTTCAGAATCTAGAGCAGGGAAACAGGTTCCGCAAACTTTTTCTGCCCTTTCGGATCTCGGGCATCATATGACGCGAGTTTGAGACGCTTTGGATACTTTTCATTTTTTTGAAAAAATCCTGACCCGCGGGTCACAGTTTTTGCCTTCTTTTTCTCTCCTTAGCTACACTCAGGTTTCTGCAGCTTGTTCAGAATCTAGAGCAGGGAAACAGGTTCCGCAAATTCTTTCTGCCCTTTTTGATCTCGGGCATCATATGACGCGAGTTTGAGACGCTTTGGATACTTTTCATTTTTTTGAAAAAATCCTGACCAGAGTTTTTCGGGTCAGAGTTTTTGCCTTCTTTTTCTCTCCTGAGCTGCACTCAGGTTTCTGCAGCTTGTTCAGAATCTAGAGCAGGGAAACAGGTTCTGCAAACTTTTTCTGCCCTTTCGGATCTCGGGCATCATATGACGCGAGTTTGAGACGCTTTGGATACTTTTCATTTTTTTGAAAAAATGCTGACCCGCGGGTCACAGTTTTTGTCTTCTTTTTCTCTCCTGAGCTGCACTCAGGTTTCTGCAGCTTGTTCAGAATCTAGAGCAGGGAAACAGGTTCCGTAAACATTTTCTGCCGTTTCGGATCTCGGGCATCATATGACGCGCGTTTGAGACGCTTTGGATACTTTTCATTTTTTTGAAAAAATCCTGACCCGCGGGTCACAGTTTTTGCCTTCTTTTTCTCTCCTGAGCTGCACTCAGGTTTCTGCAGCTTGTTCAGAATCTAGAGCAGGGAAAGAGGTTCCGCAAACTTTTTCTGCCCTTTCGGATCTCGGGCATCATATGACGTGCGTTTGAGACGCTTTGGATACTTTTCATTTTTTTGAAAAAATCCTGACCCGCGGGTCACAGTTTTTGCCTTCTTTTTCTCTCCTGAGCTGCACTCAGGTTTCTGCAGCTTGTTCAGAATCTAGAGCAGGGAAACAGGTTCCGCAAATTTTTTCTGCGCTTTCTGATCTCGGGCATCATATGACACGAGTTTGAGACGCTTTCGATACTTTTCATTTTTTTGAAAAAATCCTGACCAGAGTTTTTCGGGTCAGAGTTTTTGCATTCTTTTTCTCTCCTGAGCTGCACTCAGGTTTCTGCAGCTTGTTCAGAATCTAGAGCAGGGAAACAGGTTCCGCAAACTTTTCTGCCCTTTCGGATCTCGGGCATCATATGACGCGAGTTTGAGACGCTTTGGATACTTTTCATTTTTTTGAAAAAATCCAGACCCGCGGGTCACAGTTTTTGCCTTCTTTTTCTCTCCTGAGCTGCACTCAGGTTTCTGCAGCTTGTTCAGAATCTAGAGCAGGGAAACAGGTTCCGCAAACTTTTTCTGGCCTTTCGGACCTCGGGCATCATATGACGCGAGTTTGAGACGCTTTGGATACTTTTCATTTTTTTGAAAAAATCCTGACCCGCGGGTCACAGTTTTTGCCTTCTTTTGCTCTCCTGAGCTACACTCAGGTTTCTGCAGCTTGTTCAGAATCTAGAGCAGGGAAACAGGTTCCGCAAACTTTTTCTGCCCTTTCGGATCTCATGCGTCATATGATGCGAGTTTGAGATGCTTTGGATACTTTTCATTTTTTTGAAAAAATCCTGACCCGCGGGTCACAGTTTTTGCCTTCTTTGTCTCTCCTGAGCTGCACTCAGGTTTCTGCAGCTTGTTCAGAATCTAGAGCAGGGAAACAGGTTCCGCAAATTTTTTCTGCCCTTTTTGATCTCGGGCATCATATGACGCGAGTTTGAGACGCTTTGGATACTTTTCATTTTTTTGAAAAAATCCTGACCAGAGTTTTTCGGGTCAGAGTTTTTGCCTTCTTTTTCTCTCCTGAGCTGCACTCAGGTTTCTGCAGCTTGTTCAGAATCTAGAGCAGGGAAACAGGTTCTGCAAACTTTTTCTGCCCTTTCGGATCTCGGGCATCATATGACGCGAGTTTGAGACGCTTTGGATACTTTTCATTTTTTTGAAAAAATCCTGACCCGCGGGTCACAGTTTTTGCCTTCTTTTTCTCTCCTGAGCTGCACTCAGGTTTCTGCAGCTTGTTGAGAATCTAGAGCAGGGAAACAGGTTCCGCAAATTTTTTCTGCGCTTTCTGATCTCGGGCATCATATGACACGAGTTTGAGACGCTTTCGATACTTTTCATTTTTTTGAAAAAATCCTGACCAGAGTTTTTCGGGTCAGAGTTTTTGCATTCTTTTTCTCTCCTGAGCTGCACTCAGGTTTCTGCAGCTTGTTCAGAATCTAGAGCAGGGAAACAGGTTCCGCAAACTTTTCTGCCCTTTCGGATCTCGGGCATCATATGACGCGAGTTTGAGACGCTTTGGATACTTTTCATTTTTTTGAAAAAATCCAGACCCGCGGGTCACAGTTTTTGCCTTCTTTTTCTCTCCTGAGCTGCACTCAGGTTTCTGCAGCTTGTTCAGAATCTAGAGCAGGGAAACAGGTTCCGCAAACTTTTTCTGCCCTTTCGGATCTCGGGCATCATATGACGCGAGTTTGAGACGCTTTGGATACTTTTCATTTTTTTGAAAAAATCCTGACCCGCGGGTCACAGTTTTTGTCTTCTTTTTCTCTCCTGAGCTGCACTCAGGTTTCTGCAGCTTGTTCAGAATCTAGAGCAGGGAAACAGGTTCCGTAAACATTTTCTGCCGTTTCGGATCTCGGGCATCATATGACGCGAGTTTGAGACGCTTTGGATACTTTTCATTTTTTAAAAAAAAATCCTGACCAGAGTTTTTCGGGTCAGAGTTTTTGCATTCTTTTTCTCTCCTGAGCTGCACTCAGGTTTCTGCAGCTTGTTAAGAATCTAGAGCAGGGAAACAGGTTCCGCAAACTTTTTCTGCCCTTTCGGATCTCGGGCATCATATGACGCGTGTTTGAGACGCTTTGGATACTTTTCATTTTTTTGAAAAAATCCTGACCCGCGGGTCACAGTTTTTGCCTTCTTTTTCTCTCCTGAGCTGCACTCAGGTTTCTGCAGCTTGTTCAGAATCTAGAGCAGGGAAACAGGTTCCGCAAACTTTTCTGCCCTTTCGGATCTCGGGCATCATATGACGCGAGTTTGAGACGCTTTGGATACTTTTCATTTTTTTGAAAAAAGACTGACCCGCAGGTCACAGTTTTTGCCTTCTTTTTCTCTCCTGAGCTGCACTCAGGTTTCTGCAGCTTGTTCAGAATCTACAGCAGGGAAACAGGTTCCGCAAATTCTTTCTGCGCTTTCTGATCTCGGGCATCATATGACACGAGTTTGAGACGCTTTGGATACTTTTCATTTTTTTGAAAAAATCCTGACCAGAGTTTTTCGGGTCAGAGTTTTTGCATTCTTTTTCTCTCCTGAGCTGCACTCAGGTTTCTGCAGCTTGTTAAGAATCTAGAGCAGGGAAACAGGTTCCGCAAACTTTTTCTGCCCTTTCGGATCTCGGGCATCATATGACGCGCGTTTGAGACGCTTTGGATACTTTTCATTTTTTTGAAAAAAGACTGACCCGCGGGTCAGAGTTTTTGCCTTCTTTTTCTCTCCTGAGCTGCACTCAGGTTTCTGCAGCTTGTTCAGAATCTAGAGCAGGGAAACAGGTTCCGCAAACTTTTTCTGCCGTTTCGGATCTCGGGCATCATATGACGCGAGTTTGAGATGCTTTGGATACCTCTCATTTTTTTGAAAAAATCCTGACCCGCGGGTCACAGTTTTTGCCTTCTTTTTCTCTCCTGAGCTGCACTCAGGTTTCTGCAGCTTGTTAAGAATCTAGAGCAGGGAAACAGGTTCCGCAAACTTTTTCTGCCCTTTTGGATCTCAGGCATCATATGACGCGCGTTTGAGACGCTTTGGATACTTTTCATTTTTTTGAAAAAAGACTGACCCGCGGGTCAGAGTTTTTGCCTTCTTTTTCTCTCCTGAGCTGCACTCAGGTTTCTGCAGCTTGTTCAGAATCTAGAGCAGGGAAACAGGTTCCGCAAACTTTTCTGCCCTTTCGGATCTCGGGCATCATATGACGCGAGTTTGAGACGCTTTGGATACTTTTCATTTTTTTGAAAAAATCCAGACCCGCGGGTCACAGTTTTTGCCTTCTTTTTCTCTCCTGAGCTGCACTCAGGTTTCTGCAGCTTGTTCAGAATCTAGAGCAGGGAAACAGGTTCCGCAAACTTTTCTGCCCTTTCGGATCTCGGGCATCATATGACGCGAGTTTGAGACGCTTTGGATACTTTTCATTTTTTTGAAAAAATCCAGACCCGCGGGTCACAGTTTTTGCCTTCTTTTTCTCTCCTGAGCTGCACTCAGGTTTCTGCAGCTTGTTCAGAATCTAGAGCAGGGAAACAGGTTCCGCAAACTTTTTCTGCCCTTTCGGATCTCGGGCATCATATGACGCGAGTTTGAGACGCTTTGGATACTTTTCATTTTTTTGAAAAAATCCTGACCCGCGGGTCACAGTTTTTGCCTTCTTTTTCTCTCCTGAGCTACACTCAGGTTTCTGCAGCTTGTTCAGAATCTAGAGCAGGGAAACAGGTTCCGCAAACTTTTTCTGCCCTTTCGGATCTCATGCGTCATATGATGCGAGTTTGAGATGCTTTGGATACTTTTCATTTTTTTGAAAAAATCCTGACCCGCGGCTCACAGTTTTGCGTTCTTTGTCTCTCCTGAGCTGCACTCAGGTTTCTGTAGCTTGTTCAGAATCTAGAGCAGGGAAACAGGTTCCGCAAATTCTTTCTGCCCTTTCTGATCTCGGGCATCATATGACGCGAGTTTGAGACGCTTTGGATACTTTTCATTTTTTTGAAAATATCCTGACCAGAGTTTTTCGGGTCAGAGTTTTTGCCTTCTTTTTCTCTCCTGAGCTGCACTCAGGTTTCTGCAGCTTGTTCAGAATCTAGAGCAGGGAAACAGGTTCTGCAAACTTTTTCTGCCCTTTCGGATCTCGGGCATCATATGACGCGCGTTTGAGACGCTTTGGATACTTTTCATTTTTTTGAAAAAATTCTGACCCGCGGGTCACAGTTTTTGCCTTCTTTTTCTCTCCTGAGCTGCACTCAGGTTTCTGCAGCTTGTTCAGAATCTAGAGCAGGGAAACAGGTTCCGCAAATTCTTTCTGCGCTTTCTCATCTCGGGCATCATATGACACGAGTTTGAGACGCTTTGGATACTTTTCATTTTTTTGAAAAAATCCTGACCAGAGTTTTTCGGGTCAGAGTTTTTGCATTCTTTTTCTCTCCTGAGCTGCACTCAGGTTTCTGCAGCTTGTTAAGAATCTAGAGCAGGGAAACAGGTTCCGCAAACTTTTTCTGCCCATTCGGATCTCGGGCATCATATGACGCGCGTTTGAGACGCTTTGGATACTTTTCATTTTTTTGAAAAAAGACTGACCCGCGGGTCAGAGTTTTTGCCTTCTTTTTCTCTCCTGAGCTGCACTCAGGTTTCTGCAGCTTGTTCAGAATCTAGAGCAGGGAAACAGGTTCCGCAAACTTTTCTGCCCTTTCGGATCTCGGGCATCATATGACGCGAGTTTGAGACGCTTTGGATACTTTTCATTTTTTTGAAAAAATCCAGACACGCGGGTCACAGTTTTTGCCTTCTTTTTCTCTCCTGAGCTGCACTCAGGTTTCTGCAGCTTGTTCAGAATCTAGAGCAGGGAAACAGGTTCCGCAAACTTTTTCTGCCCTTTCGGATCTCATGCGTCATATGATGCGAGTTTGAGATGCTTTGGATACTTTTCATTTTTTTGAAAAAATCCTGACCCGCGGGTCACAGTTTTTGCCTTCTTTGTCTCTCCTGAGCTGCACTCAGGTTTCTGCAGCTTGTTCAGAATCTAGAGCAGGGAAACAGGTTCCGCAAATTCTTTCTGCCCTTTCTGATCTCGGGCATCATATGACGCGAGTTTGAGACGCTTTGGATACTTTTCATTTTTTTGAAAAAATCCTGACCAGAGTTTTTCGGGTCAGAGTTTTTGCCTTCTTTTTCTCTCCTGAGCTGCACTCAGGTTTCTGCAGCTTGTTCAGAATCTAGAGCAGGGAAACAGGTTCTGCAAACTTTTTCTGCCCTTTCGGATCTCGGGCATCATATGACGCGAGTTTGAGACGCTTTGGATACTTTTCATTTTTTTGAAAAAATCCTGACCCGCGGGTCACAGTTTTTGCCTTCTTTTTCTCTCCTGAGCTGCACTCAGGTTTCTGCAGCTTGTTCAGAATCTAGAGCAGGGAAACAGGTTCCGCAAACTTTTTCTGCCCTTTCGGATCTCATGCATCATATGATGCGAGTTTGAGACGCTTTGGATACTTTTCATTTTTTTGAAAAAATCCTGACCCGCGGGTCACAGTTTTTGCCTTCTTTTTCTCTCCTGAGCTGCACTCAGGTTTCTGCAGCTTGTTCAGAATCTAGAGCAGGGAAACAGGTTCCGCAAACTTTTTCTGCCCTTTCGGATCTCATGCATCATATGATGCGAGTTTGAGACGCTTTGGATACTTTTCATTTTTTTGAAAAAATCCTGACCCGCGGGTCACAGTTTTTGCCTTCTTTTTCTCTCCTGAGCTGCACGCAGGTTTCTGCAGCTTGTTCAGAATCTAGAGCAGGGAAACAGGTTCCGCAAACTTTTCCTGCCGTTTCGGATCTCGGGCATCATATGACGCCAGTTTCAGATGCTTTGGTTACTTTTCATTTTTTTGAAAAAATCCTGACCCGCGGGTCAGAGTTTTTGCCTTCTTTTTCTCTCCTGAGGTGCACTCAGGTTTCTGCAGCTTGTTCAGAATCTAGAGCAGGGAAACAGGTTCCGCAAATTCTTTCTGCCCTTTCTGATCTCGGGCATCATATGACGCGAGTTTGAGACGCTTTGGATACTTTTCATTTTTTTGAAAAAATCCTGACCCGCGGGTCACAGTTTTTGCCTTCTTTTTCTCTCCTGAGCTGCACTCAGGTTTCTGCAGCTTGTTCAGAATCTAGAGCAGGGAAACAGGTTCCGCAAACTGTTTCTGCCCTTTCGGATCTCATGCATCATATGAGGCGAGTTTGAGACGCTTTGGATACTTTTCATTTTTTTGAAAAAATCCTGACCCGCGGGTCACAGTTTTTGTCTTCTTTTTCTCTCCTGAGCTGCACTCAGGTTTCTGCAGCTTGTTCAGAATCTAGAGCAGGGAAACAGGTTCCGTAAACTTTTTCTTCCATTTCGGATCTCGGGCATCATATGACGCGAGTTTGAGACGCTTTGGATACTTTTCATTTTTTTGAAAAAATCCTGACCCGCGGGTCACAGTTTTTGCCTTCTTTTTCTCTCCTGAGCTGCACTCACATTTCTGCAGCTTGTTCAGAATCTAGAGCAGGGAAACAGGTTCCGCAAAATTTTTCTGCCCTTTCGGATCTCGGGCATCATATGATGCGAGTTTGAGACGCTTTGGATACTTTTCATTTTTTTGAAAAAATCCTGACCAGAGTTTTTCGGGTCAGAGTTTTTGCATTCTTTTTCTCTCCTGAGCTGCACTCAGGTTTCTGCAGCTTGTTCAGAATCTAGAGCAGGGAATCAGGTTCCGCAATCTTTTTCTGCCGTTTCGGATCTCGGGCATCATATGACGCGAGTTTGAGATGCTTTGGATACTTTTCCTTTTTTTGAAAAAATCGTGACCCGCGGGTCACAGTTTTTGCCTTCTTTTTCTCTCCTGAGCTGCACTCAGGTTTCTGCAGCTTGTTCAGAATCTAGAGCAGGGAAACAGGTTCCGCAATATTTTTCTGCCCTTTCTGATCTCGGGCATCATATGACGTGAGTTTGAGACGCTTTGGATACTTTTCATTTTTTTGAAAAAATCCTGACCAGAGTTTTTCGGGTCAGAGTTTTTGCCTTCTTTTTCTCTCCTGAGCTGCACTCAGGTTTCTGCAGCTTGTTAAGAATCTAGAGCAGGGAAACAGGTTCCGCAAACTTTTTCTGCACTTTCGGATCTCGGGCATCATATGACGCGCGTTTGAGACGCTTTGGATACTTTTCATTTTTTTGAAAAAAGACTGACCCGCGGGTCAGAGTTTTTGCCTTCTTTTTCTCTCCTGAGCTGCACTCAGGTTTCTGCAGCTTGTTCAGAATCTAGAGCAGGGAAACAGGTTCCGCAAACTTTTTCTGCCGTTTCGGATCTCCGGCATCATATGACGCGAGTTTGAGATGCTTTGGATACTTTTCATTTTTTTGAAAAAATTCTGACCCGCGGGTCACAGTTTTTGCCTTCTTTTTCTCTCCTGAGCTGCACTCAGGTTTCTGCAGCTTGTTCAGAATCTAGAGCAGGGAAACAGGTTCCGCAAATTCTTTCTGCCCTTTCTGATCTCGGGCATCATATGACGTGAGTTTGAGACGCTTTGGATACTTTTCATTTTTTTGAAAAAGTCCTGACCAGAGTTTTTCGGGTCAGAGTTTTTGCATTCTTTTTCTCTCCTGAGCTGCACTCAGGTTTCTGCAGCTTGTTCAGAATCTAGAGCAGGGAAACAGGTTCCGCAAACTTTTTCTGCCCTTTCGGATCTCGGGCATCATATGATGCGCGTTTGAGACGCTTTGGATACCTTTCATTTTTTTGAAAAAAGACTGACCCGCGGGTCAGAGTTTTTGCCTTCTTTTTCTCTCCTGAGCTGCACTCAGGTTTCTGCAGCTTGTTCAGAATCTAGAGCAGGGAAACAGGTTCCGCAAACTTTTCTGCCCTTTCGGATCACGGGCATCATATGACGCGAGTTTGAGACGCTTTGGATTCTTTTCATTTTTTTGAAAAAATCCAGACCCGCGGGTCACAGTTTTTGCCTTCTTTTTCTCTCCTGAGCTGCACTCAGGTTTCTGCAGCTTGTTCAGAATCTAGAGCAGGGAAACAGGTTCCGCAAACTTTTTCTGCCCTTTCGGATCTCGGGCATCATATGACGCGAGTTTGAGACGCTTTGGATACTTTTCATTTTTTTGAAAAAATCCTGACCCGCGGGTCACAGTTTTTGCCTTCTTTTTCTCTCCTGAGCTACACTCAGGTTTCTGCAGCTTGTTCAGAATCTAGAGCAGGGAAACAGGTTCCGCAAACTTTTTCTGCCCTTTCGGATCTCATGCGTCATATGATGCGAGTTTGAGATGCTTTGGATACTTTTCATTTTTTTGAAAAAATCCTGACCCGCGGGTCACAGTTTTTGCCTTCTTTGTCTCTCCTGAGCTGCACTCAGGTTTCTGCAGCTTGTTCAGAATCTAGAGCAGGGAAACAGGTTCCGCAAATTCTTTCTGCCCTTTCTGATCTCGGGCATCATATGACGCGAGTTTGAGACGCTTTGGATACTTTCCATTTTTTTGAAAAAATCCTGACCAGAGTTTTTCGGGTCAGAGTTTTTGCCTTCTTTTTCTCTCCTGAGCTGCACTCAGGTTTCTGCAGCTTGTTCAGAATCTAGAGCAGGGAAACAGGTTCCGCAAATTCTTTCTGCCCTTTCGGATCTCGGGCATCATATGACGCGAGTTTGAGACGCTTTGGATACTTTTCATTTTTTTGAAAAAATCCTGACCCGCGGGTCACAGTTTTTGTCTTCTTTTTCTCTCCTGAGCTGCACTCAGGTTTCTGCAGCTTGTTCAGAATCTAGAGCAGGGAAACAGGTTCCGTAAACTTTTTCTGCCGTTTCGGATCTCGGGCATCATATGACGCGAGTTTGAAACGCTTTGGATACTTTTCATTTTTTTGAAAAAATCCTGACCAGAGTTTTTCGGGTCAGAGTTTTTGCATTCTTTTTCTCTCCTGAGCTGCACTCAGGTTTCTGCAGCTTGTTAAGAATCTAGAGCAGGGAAACAGGTTCCGCAAACTTTTTCTGCCCTTTCGGATCTCGGGCATCATATGACGCGTGTTTGAGACGCTTTGGATACTTTTCATTTTTTTGAAAAAATCCTGACCCGCGGGTCACAGTTTTTGCCTTCTTTTTCTCTCCTGAGCTGCACTCAGGTTTCTGCAGCTTGTTCAGAATCTAGAGCAGGGAAACAGGTTCCGCAAACTTTTTCTGCCCTTTCGGATCTCGGGATCATATGATGCGCGTTTGAGACGCTTTGGATACTTTTCATTTTTTTGAAAAAATCCTGACCCGCGGGTCACAGTTTTTGCCTTCTTTTTCTCTCCTGAGCTGCACTCAGGTTTCTGCAGCTTGTTCAGAATCTAGAGCAGGGAAACAGGTTCCGCAAATTTTTCTGCGCTTTCTGATCTCGGGCATCATATGACACGAGTTTGAGACGCTTTGGATACTTTTCATTTTTTTGAAAAAATCCTGACCAGAGTTTTTCGGGTCAGAGTTTTTGCATTCTTTTTCTCTCCTGAGCTGCACTCAGGTTTCTGCAGCTTGTTCAGAATCTAGAGCAGGGAAACAGGTTCTGCAAACTTTTTCTTCCCTTTCGGATCTCGGGCATCATATGACGCGAGTTTGAGACGCTTTGGATACTTTTCATTTTTTTGAAAAAATCCTGACCCGCGGGTCACAGTTTTTGCCTTCTTTTTCTCTCCTGAGCTGCACTCAGGTTTCTGCAGCTTGTTCAGAATCTAGAGCAGGGAAACAGGTTCCGCAAACTTTTTCTGCCCTTTCGGATCTCGGGCATCATATGACGCGCGTTTGAGACGCTTTGGATACTTTTCATTTTTTTGAAAAAATCCTGACCCGCGGGTCAGTTTTTGCCTTCTTTTTCTCTCCTGAGCTGCACTCAGGTTTCAGCAGCTTGTTCAGAATCTAGAGCAGGGAAACAGGTTCTGCAAACTTTTTCTGCCGTTTCGGATCTCGGGCATCATATGACGCGCGTTTGAGACGCTTTGGATACTTTTCATTTTTTTGACAAAATCCAGACCCGCGGGTCACAGTTTTTGCCTTCTTTTTCTCTCCTGAGCTGCACTCAGGTTTCTGCAGCTTGTTCAGAATCTAGAGCAGGGAAACAGGTTCCGCAAATTCTTTCTGCCCTTTCTGATCTCGGGCATCATATGACGCGACTTTGAAACGCTTTGGATACTTTTCATTTTTTTGAAAAAATCCTGACTAGAGTTTTTCGGGTCAGAGTTTTTGCATTCTTTTTCTCTCCTGAGCTGCACTCAGGTTTCTGCAGCTTGTTCAGAATCTAGAGCAGGGAAACAGGTTCCGCAAACTTTTCTGCCCTTTCGGATCTCGGGCATCATATGACGCGAGTTTTAGATGCTTTGGATACTTTTCCTTTTTTTGAAAAAATCGTGACCCGCGGGTCACAGTTTTTGCCTTCTTTTTCTCTCCTGAGCTGCACTCAGGTTTCTGCAGCTTGTTCAGAATCTAGAGCAGGGAAACAGGTTCCGCAAATTCTTTCTGCCCTTTCGGATCTCGGGCATCATATGACGCGAGTTTGAGACGCTTTGGATACTTTTCATTTTTTTGAAAAAATCCTGACCAGAGTTTTTCGGGTCAGAGTTTTTGCCTTCTTTTTCTCTCCTGAGCTGCACTCAGGTTTCTGCAGCTTGTTAAGAATCTAGAGCAGGGAAACAGGTTCCGCAAACTTTTTCTGCCCTTTCGGATCTCGGGCATCATATGACGCGCGTTTGAGACGCTTTGGATACTTTTCATTTTTTTGAAAAAAGACTGACCCGCGGGTCAGAGTTTTTGCCTTCTTTTTCTCTCCTGAGCTGCACTCAGGTTTCTGCAGCTTGTTCAGAATCTAGAGCAGGGAAACAGGTTCCGCAAACTTTTTCTGCCGTTTCGGATCTCAGGCATCATATGACGCGAGTTTGAGATGCTCTGGATACTTTTCATTTTTTCGAAAAAATCCTCACCCGCGGGTCACAGTTTTTGCCTTCTTTTTCTCTCCTGAGCTGCACTCAGGTTTCTGCAGCTTGTTCAGAATCTAGAGCAGGGAAACAGGTTCCGCAAATTTTTTCTGCCCTTTCTGATCTCGGGCATCATATGACGCGAGTTTGAGACGCTTTGGATACTTTTCA